>NC_056739.1:1301462665-1301638487 GCF_019279795.1 Protopterus annectens
CCCCATAACTGCATAATTTAAAATTGCGAACCTACAGTGCAAATACACCACACACATACACAAAATCTCTCCCCACAATCAAACAATCTTACACTACAGACAAGCAGGGGGGGCAAGTCCCCCTGCACCCCCCATGTGGGGGGCTGCACCCCCACACCCCCTACCTATATATACTAACTCCGAGATCACACAATCACACACACAAATGTAACGCACAGGGGCACATTTCACAGCCCCTTGCTCACACACATCACAGCCAAAACACACACTAACATACACTAAAGCCCCTAACCAACACATTCATATGTACTTACCTACACTTACAACTATGCATTCACACACTGCAAAACCAGAAGCTCCGAACTTTGTTATTTTGAATTTCACGCTTCTGGTGTTTTGGAATTTCAAGGCTTTGGTATTATAATTTTGAAATACTGAAAGTTGGGATTTCAGTATTTGAAAAGTATGAAGGGAACCCACACACATATATATATATATATATATATATATATATATATATGTGTGTGTTTTTTGAGACATGTATGCATATATATATATATATATATATATATATATATATATATATGCATACATGTCTCAAAATGCCCATATAAAGATATGCTGCTGATAGACCACCCATAACTGGGGCAGCATGCACAGTTGGATACAAAAGCAGCCATGATACTCACATTTCTCCCCCCACCACAGTCCAAATAAATAAATATAAAATCATGATAGGCCATACACAATGGTCAGTCATGCAACAACCTCTTTGTAAAACAAATAAAACTTCTGAACATAGCAAGAAAAATACAACCAGCCAGTAATTCACACATGTTTATTTTACTCTGATGTTGTGGCCAAAGCCTTCAAGGAGTAATACATTACCAGAAATACATGCCTTAATCACAAGAAGCAATCAACACCTAATTACATAATTAAATACACAGCCTCCAATTACATTACTCATTTAACCCCCTAAGGGATAAAGTTTCACAGTTAATTGACTCTGTACATAACAATTGTCCTTTTATGAATGTTTCATCAAACTAAGGAACACACTTTTTCAAAAACAGTACCTTGGAACCCACTACTGTCCCCATGGTGAGATTTATTCATATGTAAGACTGTCATATTTCTTATCAGTAGTATGTCCCACATGTTCTAACAGCCTAGTTTTTAAACATGTGTTACTGTCCCCCACATAAAATATGTTACAAGGGCATCTAAGAGCTTTCTCTATACACCAACCTCTTGAATGTACATACTTCAACATGTTTCCCAGCCTTTCCCCTCAGCAGGAATTAGAGCACTAAATGATAGACCAGTATACCTATCAACCTACTACTGCATGCAATCTGTACAACGCCTGACAAAATTGGTACACAGAGGCCCAAATACATGGCCATACTTGAAATATGGCTGTTATACACTGAGAAAGTTGCTGGTGTTACAGGGTTTGTTGTAACATTTACATAATGCAATTGCCAGAGTATGCTACTGATTTGCCAAGGACAACACCTGTATGGGGAACAGTCCATACATAACAGGCTAACCTGTGGCAATTATGTGGATGGCACTACAGTTGAGAGCTATGCAGAGACAGAACTTTGTCAGACTGAAACCCATGCAGAAGTAGCATATGCAGACAAACCCTGTTAAACTAGCAGTATTCCAAACATATAAGAGCAATACTCACATTCTGCCCCTAAGTCTTGAACCTTCTCCACCATTTAGTTGGCTTGTCTCCACAAGTCTTGTTGTAAGAGGTAGTAGCTCACACAACTTCAGGATGTCTTCCTCACAAGTAAGGGAAAGGGCCATTGCCTGCATGGAGTACTCATTTATAGGAATGTGTTGCCATGACATTGGCTATTGGAATAACTACATAGCTGAATAGGTGCACAGGCCATCACCTGGTCATAAGCAGCACCTATAAAAGCCATGCTGCCACCTATTCATACCAACTATGTTGCTATAGTGCACAGAGAGAGAGAGAGAAGAGAAGAAAGAAAAGAAGGCAAGTGGAACATGTAAGCATGTAATTGAATGTAGTACTTGGTCTGTAATAATGGGAAATATGATTTGTAGGAATATATGTCCCAACAAGACTTGCTGTACTAATGTCCTGCTGAACAGCTGCTATGGCCATAGCATCTGGCCATCTCTGCAGTGGGAGATATCACAGATATACCTCTCAACTGTACAGATCTTCAAATAATGTCCACATTTTACCATCATATTGTTTTGTCTGTTCCTCCTGAAATCTGTACTTTTCTGGCAAATAGCTGAAGATTGAAGTCATCAAGTAATGACAAACACTTGAGTTTAAGACTCCACATCCTTAAGAATATAAATGGTAATGCAAAATGTATTATTCTACTAACTTCCTATGTTGGTAACAGGAATTTTTAAAGTCTGTCCTTATTTATCCCCCCATCATTTTAGGCTTTGTCCAGATGTGATGCTCTGAGAGGCTGCAAGGTAGGATCACAGCTCAGCTGCCTGACTCACCCTGGGAAAGGACAGCTCATATATGACAGCCGCAGGGGTATCTGTCAAGCAGTTGTGACTGTGCCATTGCTAGGCCAGTTAATGGGATGTTTTCCATACCCATGTTACCTGTGATCATGAGTATGACAACATATTTGTCTTGTAAAGCTAAGAGACCTATAGAGGGCATTTGCATAAGTAATATACTTTTGTAGACATGTGTTGAACTGGATGTGATATATTGAATTAATAACATTCAACTGTACAGTGTTCTGCTGGACAATAAGCACATTTGTGACTGATATCTGCAGTCACATACCCATATACCTGTGTTCTGTCAGCCAAACCATTGGCAGGTCTGTGAGCAATGACATTGCAACATAATAGCCTTCTTATGACTGTTGGACATCTTCCTGGTTATCACAGTGATGTCAAGCCCTACTGTCCAATCAACGTGCTAATGTATGGTACAGCTATACTAATACAATATCAATAATGAGATCCCTTTTGACACCCATTTATGTGTGCCATTGACCAGAGATACTGCTGTTACATGTTGAGAGGTATGACTGAACAGCAAGACTGTAAATACAGTGTGTCATACTAACACAGAACAGAAATGTATACCAGGTATCCCCTGAGCACATATATGTATGCATATGTTCAGCTGGAAGGCACAAAACTAATCACATGGGTTTCAAGCAGTCAGGTACATAGGTTGTGCATGTTGCACGTTTGTAATATTAGTGTCAGTGCATACAACAGACATAAATGTGTACAGCTACTGGCTGTTGCATTGCCATGACACTGATATAGGTACTAGAGTAGACATGATTATCAGGTATTAATCAGAGAAGTGTCCAACTGATTGACCCTCTGTTCATGCCTACCACTACCAGCTATATCAACACCTATATACAGTGGATATAACAAGTGTACACACCCCTGTTGGAATGTTAGGTTTGTGTGCTGTATAACAATCAGACCACAGAAGATCATTTCATAATGTTTCTCATCTTGAATGTGACCCCTAACCTGTACAATTCCATTGAAATACAATCAAAGGTGTTTCCAGGAAGGTGAGTAACTATTGCCAAGTGAAGATGTGCCATGGTGTTATAGTCCAGACCAAGAAAATGAATGCTGTAACCATCTCAAGAGGTGCATACACAACATATCTGTTTAAAGGTGTGCACACTCATTCAACTGGTTTATTGTACTGAGTATTATTTCCATCTTTTCACAGACCAGATTGTTATGTTTTCAATTAAATTGTACAGGCTATAGGTCACATTACAGGTGGGAATTATTTTGAAATTAGTTATTTTGGTGTCATGTTCCAAGTGCACAAATACCAGGCAGGGTAACAGGGGTGTGTACCCTTTTTATCCACTGTAGCTATATGGACGCAGCAGTACCTGACCTGTATAACCAGCCTCCACCAAGGTAGAGTAATCCCCCTTTGGTGGACAGCAGCAATACACAAACCACATAATAGGTTGCTACATTGGCTGTATGGGGACACATAGGTGCAGGCAACAACTTGGAAGCAAGTCCACATATATCTGAGCAAGCATGTAAGTTCACAAGTGACTTCCTGTAAGGCTGACTAGGACTATAAATCAGACATATCCACACCACCAAGGACAATTGCAACTGTGTCTCTACATATGTTGTAAGTCTCAGAGGAACCAACACAATTCACATTGAACTGGGGGTAAAGAACACCTCATACACACATGCCATGGATATAGGCAACCTGCATCACACAGGTTAGGTGGGAACATCACCACCCTGTCCATCCTAGTTGTACAGGGGGATATGCACATCAACCACACTCCTCCCCACGACAATGGTGAACATGTACATATTGCCTACTGACGGCAACAATAGCATATCTTCATGGGGCATAATAACATCACTGCCTGCCTCCTACATGAACTCAGATATGTGCTCACAGCTCCATCACACACCACAGTCAAACACAGACCTGCTACCATCTACACACCATCTTCATGGAAGATGCCTACTGTCAACCTTCCACACAGAAATAAATGGAGACTAGAGGATTATGCAATCAAGTGTCCAACATTGGGGGGAATAAAATAGCTCAGGGACAGGAGTGTAATGGAAGCTGCTATAGCCATGATAGCTTGGATGGTTATGGTGTAGTGTGGATTATTTGCAAGCAATATCCATTGTTGATATGCAATTTGACAACCATATGAGGTCCTGTGACCTTTTTCCTTTTTATGTTTTCCAGGTAACATGCAGAGTGCTCACCTATCAGCATTCTCTGTTCGGGAAATTGACATCATCACCCAATATATGATTGGACATTATTCCCTGTTATTTGGACGGAGAGCAGAAGATGTGTGGGAGAGGACCACCCTGTGGAACAGTGTGGTCCACATGGTAAATGATGCCAGCCTGCACAGCAGAACTTATGAACATGTGCAGCATCGGGCCACCGACCTCATCCAACATGCCTGTCAATGGGCTGCTGCAGTAGTGAGGGACCGCCTAGCCACAGGTGGTGGTCCAGCTATCCAGCCCTCACCAACACCCACTGAGGAGCTCCTCACCAAACTTGGGGCACCCGCCCAATGCACAAGCCATGAAGCTGAGGGAAGCATTGTGGAGGTGGGTTGCACACACACTGAATGAGGAGCGTGCAGGTATGGGCCCAATGGGGATTAGTACACTAATGTATCAGACATACATGTATCTGTATTATATCTACATTCATGTGTCAGGTCCAACTGCAGTTGTGGATGGAGTTTTCTAATGCACAGAGGTGCACATGTATGGTGAGGACAGGACATTGTGTATTATTGTGATTAGTACTGTAGATGTGCAGACATGCTGCATCCATCCTGTACCAAGGCCACATGTGAGTCTGCTGACAATAACTCACTCTCACAACTACCTAGGACCCCCTGGTCTGCATATGGGACAGCAGCCTAAAGCTGGTGAGTATGACATTGTTCTGTTGTTGCCTGGTAACACCCCAGGCATGTGATGTGCATGAAATTTACCATGCACACAATCATCAGTAATAGCTATATTGCTTTATGTAATAGCTATATTGCTTTTTGTGCATGTTCACTTGTGCGGCTAACTGTATTTCATCACAGTGGTCACCAGTGGGACCTATCTGACATGAATTCAACATTCATGTAGCATACCTCACAAGTTGTCAGTGCCAAAATGTCTGGACAGAGGCCAACAAAATGGGCTGGACAAACAGCCTAAGGTAGGGACAAGTGTGGCACATTAGCGGTAAACACTGGATATAAATTTTGTATACACCCCTCTTAAGATGCAAGGTGTTCCTGTTACATACTAAATAGGACCACGATATGTCAGTCCACACCTCTTCCAGCCTTTAATGTGGCCCATAACAGGAAGAATTCACTTGTAAAACCAAGCATCTGGTTTTGTTGCATTGCACCTACAAGGCTGGCCACCTATGAGGGTGGCAGATGTCGTATCAGCATGATGTTTCAGTCGGGTATGATACCTCATGCTGCCATATGTAGCAGTACGCTCACTGTGGCCTATATGGCTATAATATTACATACATGGGCATTGTTAAGGCACACAGACCACTTCCGACCACTTATAGGTTGCAAACATACGGATGTTCCAGACACATCTGTACAGAGTACTGTACAATGTTTTAACCTGCTGCATGTGAGGCAGATGCTACCACACTATATAAAGTAATGGCAGCGGGAGGTGGCCACCAGCCTTGTATGGTATACACATCAAAATGGTATAAGCCACACAAGATAAGATCCTCACATACATACACACACACATATGCACACACACACACACACACACACACACACACACACACACACACACACACACACACACACACACACACACACACACACGCACACACACACACACACACACACTTATCAGAATTGGGATTAGAACTCCTGCCTATCTAGGTATTCCTACTATAGTGCTGCGCAGTTATCAGATGTGCCACAGAGGTTATACATTTCCACCTATTCCAAAAGGACTTCTACGGTGGATAACATCAACAGGACTACTAAATTGGAGTGAGGGGAAGTGTAAAGGGTAGTACACAGGTCAAAACTGGTGTAACCCACACACTACATGAGTTTCGCACAAACACACACATCCAGTTACTAGTAGGGTGATTTTAACTCCTGCCTATCTAGTTATTGTTACTATAGTGCTACTCAGTTATCAGACACACCACAGATCTGATACATTTCTTCCTAGTCCAAAGGTACTACTAAGGTGGATGTCATCACCAGGACTACTAGACAGGGAGAGGGAAATGTGAAGGCTAGTACACAAGTCAAAAATGATATAAGCCAGGCAGTACATGATTCACACACACATACACACCCACACTTGCCAGTACTGGGATTAGAACTCCTGCCTATCTAGGTATGTTCATTATAGTGTTACACAGTTACCACATGTGCTACAGAGCTTACTGAACCTTCACATGGCTAAAGCTGCTGATAACTGCAAAGCTGTGGTAAAGTATTACAGGTGGCAGACAGTCAGCCTTCTGTTCCACCCGTACATTGTGCTGTTTCTTTTTATCTTGCACTTCAACTAACATTACGGCTTGGCACTTCAGGTTATTGTATTGAGAAGTGTGGCACACCTGGGAGCTGTCAGCAGTACTTGTTCATCACTGATGTAGTCCCAGTACTTACTAGTTATGAACACCCCTCCTAGTATGTCTGAAGGGCAGTTTTATGTGCTTTCACCCATTAACCTGGTGCACTTGTCCATTCTGAGGCACTGCTGCAACTGCCTCATGTACACAGGCAACCCTCCCCTCTAAACTCCAAACACTCAGACCTGTGAGGGCTACCCATATATCACCCAATGTGGATGTATGCACTCTCCAACAAAGACTGGGCTAGCAGGTCAAGAGGATAAGATCAACACCTGCACCACACCATGTGGAACATGTAGCTCACCATGACACCCACTTTGACAGCCATGACATACAGTGAAAAGCCACACACCCACCTTTCCAGAGGCACTTAATTGACATTTATCCAAAAAGCACAGACCAGCAAGACAGACACCTACTCAGACACCTTACCATGGCACATGCCAAGGGACACATACTTAACCTACAAAGTGTGCCCCTCAACCTAAGCTCCTAAGGCTAACCACCCTGCACAATACAGTGATCATTGGTAACTCAATACTGAGGCACACACATATCCCACTCACTAAGTTGAATATGGAGCAGGTAACAGCCAAATATCTATCATGTGCCAGCATCCAATACATGACACAGCCATTCATGGCACTCCACAGCAACTATGACTATAACTCTGTATCCATGTGTGTGCGAATGACTTGGGACACACCTCCCTAGACTACATAACAAGAGACATGGTTGAACTCTCTGATTATGTGGTCCATGCAGGTGTGACAGTAGCCCTGAGCAGTGTAACGCCATCACCCAGAATTATGCTGCGGTACTATCAACAGATGATTGACTGCAACATTGGCTTATGGGTTTTGTGTCATTCTCAGGAGATCCAGCACCTCTCTGCTTGGGATGATATGATTGACAGAACCCAATGACTTGTCATAGATGTCCTACATCTATCACCGCTGGGTTTCCAGGTACTGGCTAACTGTCTTGCCACCCCTATGAGGCCTTATTAGGCAGTGTTCCTAATGTAATTAAAACCATAACAGCTAGACATGTATGCAATCTGAGGGTCATGCTGCTCAACAGTAGACATCTGTCAGGATGCAGTCACTCAAAGCACTCGGAGTGGAGGACACATGTCTACTGTAATGGTGAGGTGGTTCACAGCAGCAGACAGCAAACCTGCAGTATCAGGCTATGATGCATTCCACAGCTGTCAGCCCCCAAATATGGACCACACCACACCTCCACAGGTTGTGTTGTCTCCATATTCATTATGGCTAGGAACTCCTCCAGACTAGCATCTCAGCATAATGCATTGGAGATACATCCAGTACAACTGCCTCACGGTAATAGTAAAAGCCAGACCATAACCTGCTATGGGTCCACATCTATGTCCCTAGACTGTCAATGCACATTCCTCAACACCCTGCCATCTATGATGGTCCAACACAACACTGACATAGTATGAGTCTTCAACTACCCCTCCATCACCTGGGGAAAGTAGCCAAGCACCAGTAGAGTGGCCCAACACTTCTGGGATTCATCATTTCCAATGCCCTGGACCAGCTCATACTGACCCCTGGTAGAGGATGCAACAACCATGACCTGTGTTGACTACTTAAATATGGGACTGTTGCTCATCCACAGATGTCAATCCCTGCATGGTGAGATCCACACAGGCTGTAATCAACATGGAACTCAACATGTGAGCCACACCCCCCACAAAGGTAACCACCTTACAAAACCTCTCCAAAGCTGACTTTGCTGCCATGAAAACAGGGGTGGTTGTCTTCACTGCAACTGAGGCAATGGGAAATAGCTGCATGACTGTGGAATCATAAACATATGCACTGTACAAACAGGCACATGAATGCATGGTACTAGTAAGAGCCAACAGAACCCAGACACTGTCCAACAAACACTGGGAGAAAATGTAATGGTCCCCTGCCATTACTAAAATGTACATCAGAAGGAGGACACTGTTGCAGAGACAGGTGGTGTCCCATGACTGTTGACTGACCTTATTAGCCTCAAACACAACTTTGGATTCCTCCTGGAATCCCCTACAGACATATATGATGGCATACATGCAGCAGCTACTGACAAGAATCACAACATCTTTTGATAGTTACATCAACAACCACCACAGCATTAAACACAAGTGCTGTGAGTTACTGCACAATGCTAATACCTATCCTGAGACAACAGATATTGGCCACAATCTTGGCAACACATTAAGTGCCAGCTTTACCCACTCTCCCCTCACAAGTGAAGTGCTGAGTGAATGTGTTCTCACATGCTGTATCCCATTTCTGTTCTAGGTGTCTGTGTCACTAGGATGTGGCCCTGCAGCAAGACCATGGGGTATGGCAGTGTGGTAATACATCCACCATGTCATAGGCAGGGTACAGTATGTGCCTGGACATCCCCGGTCTGTAACACAGTGATTGCATATGCCTCACAGATTATAGGGCTGAGGGTTGTACATAGGTATATGTTGCTTTGCAACATCTGTTGTAGAATGGAGAATGGTACGTGTTGTGGTTTGAACACACCTCCAATTGCTAATAACCACAGCCACAGGGGATATTCATCAAGCAAACACACTGAGATTACTATTCTCACACACACACACACACACACACACACACACACACTTGCTAGTACTGACATCTATAGGCTCATTGCTTCATAGGTGTGTAGTTGATGAATGGGCCTGAAGGCTCTACAATGCTGGCCCAAGGGAATACCCTGGCATCAGGCCACATGAAAATAGTCTCCAGTGTGGCTAAGGAGTATAGTCACTGTAGTGGTTCCAGGGGTGGCTATTGTATTCCCATCCTCTCATCCAAATTTCTATTGTGGGTAGCCAGTGATGTGCACTGCTTCACATGTATGTGATTTATATTCCATAACATGGACAATGTCTGGGTTGTGCACATGTCCTACATGCATGTTATTTTAAGTGTGGAAGTGTTCTTGAGGTCTTTGGGGCATGTAGTGTAGACAGATTGGTATCTTCAGAAGTAGTATTCCTTTCCTCATTTTGTGTGACATGGCTATGTAAGTGAGGTAGTGATTGCACCTACATAGACAGTATATTTATTTTATTTTTATTTTATTTTACTTTTGTTGACCGGGATAGTCTGACTGGAGTAATGTCCATTTTCAGCGGAGGCCTGGGGAGAAAAGCTCCAAGACAAACAACAAGTTTAACAGTATTAATAAAAGGGACAATCAGACATGTACATATTGAATTATACAAAGATAGAGGATCAATTCAATGGTTGGATAAGTTACATACAGAAGGTGGCTTAATACAATCATTCATAAAACAAAATAACAGAAAGGCACCCACAGTATGATATGGGGATTTGTTGGGGTTATTGGAGTCTGTCCATACAAGGCATGTGTATAAGCCATGGTATTCCCTTTGTGGGGTAAGTTTGCAGACTCTATAGTTGTTTCAGGTGTCCAGAGGGGAACATGGCAAAATGGCCACTGTACACATTTATTGGGCTACTGAGGGGATGGAACAGGGTGCCTTGTCATTTTACTTGCTGGATAACACACACTCAGGAGATGTAACACATCAAAGTACTTTCTGATGTCAGTGGCACTGTTGTGGTCAACAGACAACTGACTGTCAACCTGTGTTCCCCATTCTGTTATAAAAATGTCACTGTTCAGTGGACTACCACCAATGTATTACTTCATGTGAGCCATGGTGTTCCCAAAGGTAATGGTGGCACATCTCTTGGCATTGAGGTAATGTCAATGGTTCTGACAAAAGTCATAGTTGTCAAGTGGCCTTTGGGTGTGATGTTAACATCACATGGATTGGGAATGCTACTACCCACCTTACTGTTGTATGCAAATATTATCAGCCAGGGTGCCTTTCTGTTCTCTTGCACCTCAAAAGAGCTGATCCCTAACATGAGAGGACATGGGTCCATACCCTGTGTGACACCAGTCATGTCTGGTCATCAGTTTGACATGGAGTCCACTGCAATCACACCATGGGTACTATCTGTGAGGCAATTTGCAGGAGAACTACTGATATAGGGGTTGCTGCCTAGCCAAGTGTGTTTGTGTATGATTCCTGGGTGGAGAGTGGTCTCTGAGTATTAGACAGGTAGCCTGTATTGTTAACTAATCCATGCTGTCACATAGTCATTGCACATGGCAGTACACATTTAGGGCTGTGGATTGTCTACACCAACCTCTATGGTGTTTGACAACTTTTGGCCTTGTTATGTGAACATTGGGACATATACTAGGTCCTCAATATAATAATTTAACAACCCCCCTCAATGGATCCTGTTATTACACAATCAGACAGGATACTGATGACACACACACACACTTGCCAGTACAGAGTTTCAAACCCCTACCTAGCTATGTATTGCTACTACAGAGTTATGCATTTATTGCATGGGCCATGGAGCTTATAAGATGGATGTTGTCCCACGGTACTCCTAAGGTGAGAAACATCACCAGCCCTTGTAAATACTGGCATTGGGTGATGTAGTGGGTGAGAGATTTCACAAAGTATTTTACCCTACACACATATTTACATTTGTCAGGAGTGAGGTTCAAAACTCTAACTATGTTTTCAGACCTTTATGCTACGCATTTACTACATGCACGACTGGCCTTACATGGTTTACAGTTGCCAACAGGTACATCTAAGGTGAATGATACCTGCAGGACCACTAAAGTCAGGCACTGAGAAGTGTACTGGGTGTAAATGGGGTGAAAAATCTTTAAGGTACAGACATATATATGTAGATATATGTACACACACACAAACACTTGCCGGGAATGGAATTCAATCCCCTACCTATGTAGTTATTGATACTACATTGTTCCACATTTATCACATGCACCACAGAGCTTATAGGTAGAACAGTGTCCAAACATGCCTCTAAGGTGAGTGACAGCAGCAGTGCTAAAGGAGGGGTAAGGGAAGTGTAGTAAGTGTGAATGGACACAAAATTAGGTCTTTACAAAGACACACACACTCTCTCACACAAACACACACATTTTCACAGTTGCTAGGACCAGGATTAGAACTCCAACCTAATTAGTTTGCTACACTATAGTATTATGCAGTTATCGCAAGCACCATGGAGCTTATATGTTGGAAAGCTGTCCAAAGGTATCTTTGAAGGTGAGTGACAGCAGCACTGCTAAAGGAAGGATAAAGGAAGTGTAGTAAGTGTGAATGGCCACACACACACACACACACACACACACACACACACACACACACACACACACACACACACACACACACACACACACAAAACTTTACATTTGACAGGCCTAAGATTACAACTGCTACATGGATACTTATTTGTACTGTAGTGTTACACAGTTAACATGAGCACCACTGAGACTATAGGGTTGAGGGTTAACCAAAGGAATTTCTACAGTGAATGGCATCAGCACATCATATGATATAGGCCAATGGGATGTGTATTTGGGGGAAAGGCCTCATAATGGGATTCTCTCTGTCGCTGTCTGTCTCTCTCTTCCCCACGTCTCTGTGTGTGTATGTTTGATATATTACATTATGTTGGCCTTAGATATGTGTGAGTATTCCTCTCCAGTGTGTGTGTGTGTGTGTGTGTGTGTGTGTGTGTGTGTGTGTGTGTGTGTGTGTGTGTGTGTGTGTGTGTGTGTGTGTGTGTGTGTGTGAAGTATCAATGGTGTACAATTTGGTGTGTGTGCACAGACATCTGTGAATAACAGATATCTGTAGCCCACTGTGTTGTCAGACATGGGCTTCATTTCACTAAGTGTGGGAGCATGCCCAGTATGACCTTCTATATTGAGTGTGTGTGTGTGTGTTCATTCCAGGGAGGGTTTGACTCCAGTTCAGGGTTTTGTGTGCTACAGCTACACCTAGAAACTGTTTCTGCAGGATATCTATAGATCTTCTTCTTTCGGCTTTTTCCCGGTTAGGGGTTGCCACAGCGGATCACATGTCTGCTCATGATTGGTGTTGTAGTTTTACAGTGTCGAGTTGCCAGCCCGGCGCCCAACCTTCCACAGAATGCACACACATGCACACACTCATGCCTAGGGCCAAATGTACAGTGTCCAATCCACCTACAGCATGTCTTTGGGATGTGGGAGGAAACCGGGGCACTCAGAGAAAACCCACGTTACCACAGGGAGGACATGCAGACTCCGCACAGAAGGCAACCCAGCCAAGGATTGAACTGTAGAACCTCTTGCTGTGAGGTGGCAATGCTAACCACTGCACCACCGTGGCCACCCTAGACACAATGGGCGTAACATATGGGGGAAACTGTAACTATTGCTGTCTGTGCTGCTTGTGTAACATGGTTGGTTGTAGCATACATTTTCTGACATATGTACTGTTTTCACTGTGATGTACCATGTCATCAACTACTGACAGTTATCATTCTTTGCTCACAGTTATTTACCAGGGAAATACAAGATGAATGAAGCAGAGACCAATATTCTGGGGCATATAGACTACACATTCTGGCACACCCCTGCCATTGTGGAGGGGTAGCTAGAGACAATAGACTGCTGGTTCTGTGTAAATGGTCCAGCACCTTGTTAGCATGCTGGCTGGGGATCCCCTTCTTGTGCTTTTCTCAACTTCACAAAATGGCCATATCCGGCTGGGGCCATATATCTCAGCTGTACAGATACACCCAGGTTATCCAGAGGCAGGACTTGGATACCTGGTCAGTGTACCTTCACATTGTGGTTTACAAGCAGTTTTGTGGCTATTCATTTATGGGTATGCAGTCAGGGGGTAGTATGGGCAGACATTAAAGTTTCAGACCACACACTCCATGACATCCATGCTTCTGCACCCCCCCCTCTGTTATTCTATCCTCTTCCTAATATTATGTAATCAATATCTCAGAGGTATCCTTATAGTTGGGCCTTTATCCCAGTAGTATTTATGGCCTGGTCCACAGTCCTTGCAGTAGGACATGGGGAGGCATGCTACTGGCATTTGTCAACATGGCCTTGCATTTGTTTTCTGTTTACTGTGTTAGGTTGTTAGTTAAGACCCCCTGATATTCCATACATTGGCACTATGGGTGAGGCATCGGCCTTTGCCAGAGGACTGTAGGCCATTTGAGAGTGCTGCAGGCCATCTGTAGCAGACCAGTACATTCTGTTAGTCATACATTTCCAGGCTGCAAGCCAGTGGATTACCCTGGGGTGAGAGTGGTGAGTGGTTGAGGTGTTCCTGTCAATCCTTCCTGTTCATACTCATCCATGGATCTGGATGTGGCCGGGTTGCTGCTTGCAGCTAGGGACACACCTGCATTGGACACCTATTTAGCATGCAGCATCATGTATGTATTCCCATACAGAGATGGGTTCATACTGTACTCATTCTCTACAGCAAGGATATGACCTGTGATAAACCTGTGGCTGATGGTGGGGTGAGCTGGGTGCATGTGTGATATGAAAGCTACTTGCACCTGACTCACAAATATACCTGGGACATTCCCCTTATGCTGGCTTGTGTGTGGACATAGGCAGCCTGTCATCACTTTATAACTGTGCCTTTTGTGGTCTGCCAGTGATTGGCCAGACTACCAGTATTCCATAATAGAGGGACAACTAATGTGATGCTAACCTTTATGTATAATTCCAAACTTGTGTGCAGTTGACAGTTATTTTATGTGCACTCTATGTATGTTACTTCCAGCTGTGTACTGTTTCTATGTATGAGCCCCCATTCATGGCATGTCCAGCTTTCCAATGGTGACAGATATTGACATCTGGACAGTGAGTATGTACAACTGCTGACATGGGTGCAGCTGAAAAGCAGTGTGGTTAGCACTGCAGTTGTTGGAACATGGCCCTGTCATCCACTGTACTGTACCTAGGCCACTGAGACACAACCATCCAGGCCCACATGCTGACCACTTCCAGGCAATATTAAACACACAACAAACTTACCACGCTGACCCCAAGATATTGTACACATGCAGTAATGTAGCTTGGGACAGCTCTGGCAATCTGTGCTCCAGTGATATTACTCCTCAAACGTACATGTTACTGCATTTCTACATAGAATTGTGGTGGGGGGGTGCACACCTGAAGACTTTAAACATTTGCAATGACTGTACTGGTATTTCAGTTACTCTGTTGGCTTCCATTTCATATTGTATTGTGACCTATCATGCAGAAAGGTGGCATATCAGTAGAGTACACATGTTAGATCTTAATGGCATATATTTCAGTTTCAGACTTCTTATGCTTCAGAAGTAAAATGCAACTGCCAGACCTGTTGTAGTATGTCTGTGTAGGTCTGGTGGGGGGGCCGTTCACCATTGCCATCATTTGGGGGCCTTAGGCTGGCCTTTCTTTATTGTCAGCTACACCTGTCCTACTGGGTGAGGCTGGTGGTGGGTATGTGACCCTCACTGACATCCACGTGTGTGACCTACTGACACCCACAGTTATTTGGGCCATCACATGTATTGTGGTGAGAGTTGTTACTTTGTGTAGTGCTGCCTAGTATGTTGACACCAGTATTTGATATGAATTTCCTGCTGTCCCATATAGCTGTCAGCTGCGATCCCATTCAGCCACCCAATTCCCTTGCATGCTTGCATCCATATCATAAATGCAAGTATGAGAACATACTACTCCATTCAGTAATTTATAGGAAGGGTGACTTACCTTGTTTCTGGGCCAGTATTGAGGACGGTGCTGGAGGACTGACTATGTCGGATGCACGTAGTACACTCCCTATACATTTTAAAGAACAGGTAGTGTCATTTTTAGCATCCTTTTTACTGTATGTGTGAGTCAGAGAGAGGTATCAGTCCCTGGGTCCCTACAGTGTCAGTGTGTGTGCTATGCGTTGCCTCTTTGCCAAGGCCTGGGCATACTGGGCACACCTCCTTCTGCCTACAGGAGCAGGGTCAGAAAGTTCCTGCTCTGAGTCCCTCTGCACCTGTGCTGGCTTTGGAAATGGTGGGGGGCTGTGTGGTCCTGCCCCGTGCTGTTCCTGCTGCAGCTGTTTCCACAGGATCACATTGTGTAGCATGGCACATACTATGAACATTTGTGTACATGTAGCTGGAGAGTACTGCAAGGCTCCACCGGATATGTCAAGGCAGCGTGACTTAAGCATCCCAAACACATGCTCTACAATGATCCTGGTTTGTGCGTGTGCCTCATTATGGTGTTCTTGTTCGGGTGTGTGTGCATTTCTGATGGGTGTCATCAGCCACAGCTCTATTGCATAGCCAGCATCCCCCACTAGATGGCCATATGGGATGTCCCCCCTGGCAAACGCCTGATACAGCTGTGAGCAATGCCAGATGTGGGAGTCCTGATAGTTTCCACGGCTGCCAGCACACACATTCATGATAATGCCCTGGGCATCACACACTACCTGGGAGTTGATGGAGGAGAAGCCCTTGTGGTTTATGTAGACCCTACCCCGCTCACCGGGTGGTGCTTTGCTGTGGATGTGCATGCAGTCTATAGCACCAACTATGTCAGGGTATTCTGCTATACGGTGGAAGAGATGCATACTTCCGGTCAATGCTTCACGGGTGGTGGGGAAATATATGTGCTCATTGGCATGTGGTGTCATGGCATCCAGGAACTGGTGAAGTACCCTGGATGCTGATGCCTGTGAGACCCCCATGGTATCCCCAGTTCATCTTTGGAAGGTACCTGTGGCTAGTATTCTTAAGCCTACACATACCTTGGTATCCACTGGGATGGGTTCCCCTCTATTAGTTCTGTGTGTGAGGCATGGCCGGCACAGCTCAAATATTTGCTGTAGAATGTCCCTGTCCATCCTATAGTGCTCCACTATCTCCAGCTCATGTAGTTCCTGGTAGGTTACCCTGGATCTGTACACTCTTCTCCTCATCCTCACTGTGGGTCAGTTGTCAGCATTCTCCTCCTCACCACTCTCAGTCTCTAGCACATATTGATGGAGTAAAGCAGCTGCAGCCTCTAACATTTTTAGTTAGTTTTGCCAGTTAAAAATCTCCTGTCTGTGTACACTGGTGGTGTAGAGTTTGTGGAAAAAAAACAGTCTATAGGGTGTTTGCATAGTTTAAAGTTGTGTGCTGGACTGCTGCATGTGTAATTGGCTGATTCTGATACATTCCACCTGCCAGCTATGCTAGTTTTCCTTGATTGCCTTCCTACTGTTGCTTCCCCAAAAAAACAGTCTGGAAGGTGTTTGCATAGTTTATAGTAGTGTGCTGGGCTGCTGCATGTCTAATTGGTTGATTCTGATATAGTCCACCTGCCAACTATGCTAGTTCTCCTTGATTGAATTCCTACTGCTGTTTCCCCTTCCCAGTTCCTCACTATTTAAGCCCTGAGGCATGCCGCGCATACCCAGTGCTCAAATGTAAAAAGTGCTGCCATTTCCTCTTTTTTCTTTGCTTTTTTTTTGTTGTTTAAAACCTGGTGCGCGGCATGCACACCCATTTAGGCTATGTACACACTGCTCAGGCACATCTGACACACCCCCTTCCTTAGCTGCGCTTAGCTAAAGGCAAACACAGGCCACAGAGCTCCAATGAGCTTACAGCAAACATGACACACCCCCTTATGAAGTCATTCAGCTCTTACACTTGCACTGTTGTATTGCTGCACCTACACAGTTAGGTACAAGCTGACACTTTGAAGAAATCTGTGATTCAGTATAACTCCCCTCATTTGCATACCTCAGTGTGTAGGTCCTTAGTTACTGAACTAACACTGACCCTTTCCCCCTTGACAACCAGTGCTCCCTGGTATTGTTTACATTCTGCATGCCATTGACTATAATGGCAAAATGCAATATTAAGTTAAAATTGACTTTTCTCATTTTTTTTTTATTTTCGGCATGATCCCACTTGAGTGCCACTGCCCTATGCTTAAATGGCTGAGATCGGCCAAACAAAAAAGTTTAATTTTCATAATTATTAATCACTTATTAATGCCAATGGCCTTATATTTGGCCTTTGGCATGTGTAGTGTACATAATACATGCTTTTCCACAAGCTGTCATCCCACCATTTTGTCAGTTGCAGAAATGTACTCAGTTATTTTCTGAATATATTTCTGCACTGACATTGTTCTAGCACAGAGACCTGGTAGCTTGGTGAATCACAAAATCACCTCATTTGCATGGTTTTCACCAGTAAATGAGATGATTTGCATATTTGCTGTTTTTCCTTGCTAGAACAGTGTAGGACCACTCGTGCACGTTAAAACGGCACTATCCTGAATCCCTTGGCAGCCATTTTCCATGCAGGAGCTCCTACACTGCTCCTGCATGGAAAGCACGGCTTTTTGAATCCTATGGCTTCTGTTTCACAGCTTATTTTTTGTTGGACAAACTTTTGCCATTCCTCCTCAGCATGTACTTTATCAAAAAATGATTTTGTCCCTCCAGGGAAGAATACCTTGAAGACAGCTTGGTACTGCATTTACAATACCTCTCCTACATACAACTCATTACTGCACATAGCCTAATTTATAAACCTGCAAATTGTCCTTCTTTAAACAATATTCTCCCGCCCTATTCACCTACGAGTGAACTGCACTCAGGAAATAAATATCTCCTAACATCTACAGAATCTAAAACTATAGCTGGCAACTCACTTTACTCAAGTTAGGCCATTAAACTGTGGAACAACATACTCATTGAAGTACACCAACTAAAAAAAAAACTGAAATCCTTTAAAGCCACACTCAAACAATACCTCCCAACTTTGGTTATGCTCTTGATCTGTACTTGGATAATCATAACACAAATTTGCCAGCAGTATTTGAGTATCTAAATACAAAGACTAAAAAAACAAAAATCAATAGGAACTCATTGTCTTTGCTGCAGTTTGCAGCAACCACACTACTGTTTAAAACATACATTTATTCAGGTTAGCGTTTTCATCCTTTAAAAAAAATTATAGGACTTCATCAGAACTGAATTTAGCCAAAGTGCTTTCTGGTTTAAATATACTCAACAAATCACATGATACCAAATACTGCAAACAATGAACAAATAAAATCCAAATCATTAATGATCACAATTTCTCTACTTTAAATTGAGTATTAAATATGGTAGTTAGAATATAATATTAATCTGTAAAAGTGTTTATGAATTGATCTCTTGGTTTATACAAAAAGAAAACAAATTATATGTATAAAATGACAACTAAATAAATAAATGAAATTGTAGATTAACATTATAGTTCGGCTAAGCACATTTTCAATATACTGTTTATAGACACATTATCATTTAATCCAGGTGTCTTAGTTACATGAAGTTGTAGCTATCACATGGTTTCTTTCATGTTCTGCCACCTGACACCCCCTAGCCTTAGGTCACTGGGAATATTTTATAAAATCGAGAACCTGAAATTGCAACGACTATTGTCCACACAATGCATTAATGGTATTTTTCTTTTCAATATCATAAATGTGCTCACAGAGCCTCTTTTTTAAGGTTCTTGCTATTTTCCCTACATAAAAGGATAAACAACTAACAATGTATACTACCAGATGTACCACAGTTCCTGGTGTGGGTGATTGACAGTGGATCTTTTCTGTCATTAAACAACAATGATTCACCCACATATAATTACTTACACTGATTGCATGCACCGCATTTTCTTCTCCATTTTTTCTTATAATCCCCGTTAACATGTATTTTCTGAGTGGAACTTTTGACAACAAGAAAAAACAACCAAACTGTTTAAAACAAAACAAAAAAGCGAGGTAGAGAGACGGAGCGGTAAAATTCAAACTGAACTTGTTTATTGAGTGCTTTCGGAAAGGCTAGTACCTCTCCTTCTTCAGACCAATTCTGAAGAAGGAGAGGTACTAGCCTTTCCGAAAGCGCTCAATAAACAAGTTCAGTTTGAATTTTACTGCT
Organism: Protopterus annectens; assembly: GCF_019279795.1. Classification (NCBI taxonomy): domain Eukaryota; kingdom Metazoa; phylum Chordata; order Ceratodontiformes; family Protopteridae; genus Protopterus; species Protopterus annectens. Next base: position 1,301,482,750 of record NC_056739.1, read on the forward strand.
CCATCTCTCTACCTTGCTTTTTTGTTTTGTTTTAAACTGAGTGGAACTTTTCTCAGATTTATCCTTAATACTCATCTCTCTCTCTCTTATAAACAAAAAGAGTTTGTCTTTGAATAAATCTCATTGATATCCACTAGTAAAAAGGTATACCAATATTTTGAAATTATTTCCTTTATTCTACATGATAAAGAGTTGTACTCCAAGATCAGGCATCTTCATTACCTAGGCTTTTATTATTATTAGTATTATCAGAAGTAGCCTGACTTATGAGCTCATTTCCTAATAGTGGAGTGAATATGACAGATCTTTGTGTGACTTTATCACTCTAACTGTATATTCTTATAACCGTTCTCTTTTCTGTTTGTATATAGCCAACATGAGAATTTATTCCCTGTTTTTGTACATCACATATATGTTATTTGATTATTTTCTTTTGTTCAGGTCTATGTAGGTTTTCATAAACTTTTTTGTATTTCACAAACCCCACTTGGGTTGTTTAAAAAAAACTGAAGCCACATACTAAGTTTCATAGGTTCATAGGTAGGTACTAGGCTATCTGCCCAAAGGTATTTATAAGCCTAGCCGGAATGTGTTGGCTTTTGCCTCTCCATTAGATTAGTTTCCTGTACCTCTGTGCAGCAGAGCCATTGAAGTGATCCCTGGGGTAAACTTTCTGTTTCCCATCCACTCAAGGTTTCTCTTGAAGAGGGTTAGCAAGGAGCTCTGCCCAATGTAGAATGGAATCTTGTTCCAGAGCATGGGAAGTCTCTGGGACAAGAACCTATCCCTCCAGCATGTCCTATTTATTGCTGTGGTGAGGTTTACATCACAAGAGCATGTGGCTCGAGGAGACATGGTTTTCTTTAGGTGGAGAATGTCCATCAATTCTGGATTGGACATGGCCTTGTATGTCAGGCAGAGATCACCTCTGAGTAGGCGGTATGCAACCGAGTACAGCTGGAGTTTCTTCAGTTGAACTACATAGGGCATCTGCTTGAGGTCAGTGATCCTCTTGGTGAGGTGCTTCTGTGGTCTTTCCAGTTGTTGCAGGTGTCTTGTAAGGTACATCCCAAATGGGGCATTGTACTCTATGATGGGTCTAATGAGTGATGCATTGAGGAGCCCAATGACCTCTTTCGATCTGGATGCAAACCCCTTTTGTGATTAGGTGGGCCACATAGAAGGATTTTCTAACCACTTTGGCAATGTAATTATCAAAGGAGAGGTTACTATCTACTTGGGTCCCCAGATCCCTTATTACGTCTTCCATATTTAGGGGGCTACCACCTATGTGATAGTTTGTGGGTACTTTGTTTTTTCCAAAGGGGATGGCTATGTGCTTTTTGGCATTTAGCTTGAGGCCATGGTTTTGACACCAGGTATCTGTCTCAATGAGACCCTTTAGGAGGATGTCTGTGTCAGCCAGAGAGTCAATTATAGCCCCTAGTTTGCAGTCATCTGCGAACTTGGTCAACCATAGTCCTCCTGTGCTTGCCTGTACCTCTGAGAAGTATATGCCGAACAGGAGGAGTCCTAGGACTGAGCCCTGGGGAACACCACTTGTAACTGGTTTAGAATCAGACCTAGCTCCCACAACTCTTACCATGTGGGTTCTGTCCGTGAGCCAGTTGGCAACCCATCTCGTGACGTAGGGGTTTAAGTTCAGGCTGGTGAGCTTGTCTAAAATAACTGAGTGGGGAATGGTGTTAAAGGCCTTTGCGAGGTCTAGGTAGGCTGTGTGGACCACCTTTCCATTGTCTATAGCCTTGGTAACCATCTTGAAGAAGTCCACCAAGTTTAGGAGGCATGATCTGCCCTTAACAAAGCTAAACTGGGTAGGGTCCAGTGTTTTGAGGTTCCCAATTTCTCTGTTAATGATATCCATGATGATGTGCTCCATAGCTTTGCAGACCAAGCTAGTCAGGCTTATAGGGCAATAGTTCCCGAGGTCCGTTGTGGCTCCAACTTTGTGGAGCACAATAACCGTTGCTGTGCACCACTCTGTGGGCACATAGCCTGTGGAGAGGCTGAGTTTAAATGGTGTGTTTAGGTGAGGGGTTAGTTCATCTTTGACCTCATGTAGGACACGGCCTGGGACACCGTCTGGTCCCATTGATGCTGTGTTTTTAGCTTTGGAGAGGGCTGTTTTAATATGAGTGTCTGTGATTTCAGGGGCACTACATTCTTGTGGTATAGTTATGGGCCCTTTTGGGGGTGAGAAGGGGGTGAAGTTTCCACTGAACCTGTCTGCCAGGATGTTGGCTATATCGGTCAGTTCAGTGTATTTTGTGCCATTCTGCACTAACTCTGAGCAGATTTGAGAATTGCCACTTAGATTCTTGACATAACTAAAGAATGCCTTGTGGTTATCTTTGGAGTCCATGGCAATTTTTCTTTTGAAGCTAGCCTTGGATGATTTTATGAGGGAATGTAGTTTCTTGCTGATACTGATCAGGGATGTCTTCCCTTCTTGGGATTTTACTCTTTGCTGTACTAGTTTCCTCCTTCTGTTGTATAGCTTGTTTATGACAGGGGTCCACCAGACTGATTTACTTTTCTTGGAGGAGTGAGTCTTGGTTTTGTTTGGGATAGCATGATCCATGCATTCTTGTAGGTACCTGTAGAGTGCATTAGAAAAGGATTTTGCAGCTTGCACAGCATTATCCTTTAGCATGGGGGCTTTGAAACTTTCCACCTCGGTCTTAAATAACGTGAAGTTTGCTTTTGAAAAGTTTTTCACGGTGGTGTCTTTGACCAGGGGTGGTGGCAGAATGTGGATATCCAGAGTGATTATTTTATGGTCAGATCTAACCAACGAGGGGTTGATGTCCGGTGTGGAACACCGGTCGCCCATGTTGGTGATGACTAGGTCCAATATGTTGTCACCTCTGGTGGGGGTGTTGACCAGTTGATCCAGGGCATTTGAGTTTATAAATTCTAGGAAATGTTAGGCAAGGGAGTTTGTACTTGAGTAGTTTTCCCAGTTAATGTTTGGGTAATTGAAATCACCCAATATCAGGGTGTTTGGTAGGACCTTTATGTTTCCCATTTTTTCCAGGAATGCGGAGTGAGGGTCCTGGGACATGGTGGGTGATCTGTAGTAAGCTATAATTTGAATAGCAGTTTTGCCCGTTGTTAGTTGCACATGGATGATCTCTGAAGCATCATACTGTGCCACTAACCTGGAGGTGTGTGTATCCTTGATGAATATGGATACTCCACCACCTTTTGTATTTTGGTCCAGGTTTTATGGCCGAAATGTATGGTATGAGTTGTAGCCTGGTAGTGCTGGGGTGCTCTCTGGAGCCTTAAACCAGGTTTCTATTACTGCACATATATCGATCTTCTCCATACTGAGGAGTGTCTCGAGTGTGTGCATTTTGAGGTTTAGACTTCTGGCATTGAGTAGCATTACCCTCAGTTTTTTGTTACTTGTGTTATTTACGGCAGTGGGTTTGTCTTTTGAGCCTTGCCTAAAAAAGGCACTATGGGGGTGGCAAGAGCCTTGGTCAGTATTCGAAAGCCTAAGGGTGACAGGTGCAAGCCATCTCTAGCGAAGCAGCATGGCTTGTCGAGCATGTCATCCTAGGCTGGCAGACACTGGATCCCCTTTGAATGACACCAGAAGCTTAGCCAATTGTTGAAATTGATATTTTTTTCTCTATACCGTGGTATCATTCTTGGTGAGGGCAGGATGCTACTCAGGGTCATGGTCATACCAGCCTGGGCTACGTAATCAGAGAGTTCCTCCATGTCTCTTTTCATGTAGTCCAGGGAGGTACGACTCAGGTCATTCACACCAACATGGACAATGACATAGTCATATTTGTACTTGTTCTGAAGTGACCTGACTGCTTGTGTTATGTGGCGGATCCTGGCACCCAACAGGCAGCTAACAGTAACCTTCTCCTTGTTCAGCCTAGTGAGTGGGACGTCAGTGCGCCTCACTGTAGAGTCACCAATTACTAGTGTGTTAGGTATGTTATTTTGCCTTAAGGGCTGTGATTGCATGGACACTGGTTTTGTGAAGTATGTGTTTCATGGTTTGTGTTGGGGGGTGGAGATTGCCTGGATGTCTGCTTTGGAGGTCTCTGTTGCTTTTGCAGATTTTTGTTTAGACCCTCCGAGTATGTTTTTGTGTATTTATGTGTGTTTTTTGCCGGTGCTGGTTTCATAGGTCTATGTGAGGCTGGTGGTGTGATGCAAGTAATGCCTTTCTCCTCTTGACTGCCTGGTCCAGTCTTGGGTTGAGAGAGCTTAGCCTCCAGTTTGGCTGCATAACTGCATCTCTCGCATGTATTAGTGTTTAGTGGAAGGAGGAGAAGGTTGTCTGTGTACATGAGGCAATTGTGACATTGCCTCAAAATGCCCAGATTCACCAGTTGGACCGGAGAGTACACCTGAAAGTGCCCTTTGGATATGCCTGGATAGGTACAGTGAACTGTTTTACTGACTGGCTGGTAAGGTCGAATAGACAGCCTTGTTCTTCTCTACAGTATAGAGGGGTCTAGTGCTAAGGTTTATTAGTGCTTGCTAAGAGTTTTGAGCAAGTGCCGGGATGAAAAGTGAATGGTTTGAGTGCTTAAGTTGAAAGTTTGTCTAGTTCCAATGGAAAAATTGAAGAGTAGACTTTGTGGATCTGGGAATATTTATACCCTAGCTAACCAGCGCTGCCCGGTGCTCAAAACCGTGCAAATGTGGGTTTTATAGCAGGGAAATGAAAGAGATAGAAATTAGCCTCAAATGGCCAATAAACTACTAATTTCTGGGCTGAAACCACTCCTCCAGGGACAGATAGGCTGCTCAAAGCTCCCTTTCTCACAGTGAACAGAGAAACGTCCATCTATCCAAGTAAGGTATGGGCAAACACAGAAACTTGTAACACAGCCCTGACTTTAGCACTAACCTGAAAACTGGATTATACTAGCTTAGGAAGGCGGGAAAACATTTTTTTTTCAGAGAATAAAGCAGATCCAATAAAAAAACACTTTAAATGCACAGAAATGGCTATCACACTTGAGTGTGTAGCCTACAACAGTTAAACAGGTAATTTAAACACAAAAACAACTTTGTTAAAGTGCAGGCAGTAAAATAAGTACAATATGGAGCTGAAGCAAGCTTTTTAAATCACAGAAACTCTAGAAAAGTGGCGTTTTAGGAGGAATTAGCTAACGGTAGGAAGAAAATGTAGAAAAATTATACTTAATCACTCCAAAGTCTCTCTTTTGTCTCTCTGCTGCTGTAGAACTCTGCAGAGCACCAGGCAGGAGCTTGGTGAGCTGTATACAAGCTCAAAAATCACACAAATGTGGGTTTTATAGCAGGGAAATAAACGAGACAGAAATTAGCCCAAAATGGCCAACAAAACTACTAATTTCTGGGCTGAAACCACTCCTCCAGGCACAGACAGGCAGCTCAAAGCTCCCTCTCTCACAGTGAACAGAGAAGCATGGTCAGATGGCAAAGCGGGTAGGAGTGAGTTCCTCCTGCTTGTTGATGGACTACATGACTGTGGTATTGTCTGTCTTGATAAGGAGCACCCCTGGTTCCAGGTGGTGTTTGAAAACTGTGATAGTCCTGAGTACTGCCATCATTTCTTTTAGGTTGATGTGTAGGTGTAGGTCCCTGAGTCCCAAGTGCCTTGGGTGCACATGTTACCCAAGTGTGCCCCCCAGGCTTTGTCTGAGGCATCCATGGTAATAGTCTGGCCATGGGAAAGAAATAGAAAGGGAAGGCCCTTGTTCAGTGAGCAGACTTCTGCCCACCATAGGAGTTCATCTCTTAAGCAGGGGATAAAGGGCACATTTTTCTCCAGAGACTGAGAGTGCTGGCACTAAATGTTTTTTAGGTACCATTGCAGTTTTCTCATGTGTAGTCTGGCCAAGGGCACCATCAGGATACAGGATGCCATGTACTCCAGAGCTTGAAGGAACTTCCTTGCTGTGAGTTGCTTTCTGTAAGCCAATTGAGAGAAATATTGGGACAGGAAACTAGAGAGAGGAATGCACTTTGGGTGGATGTGTCCGGGAGAGTTCCCAGGAAGGTGATTTGTCTGGTGGGGTGGAAATTTGATTTTTCCCTGTTGATGGTAAATCCTAGAGAGGTTAAGAGGGTTTTGACAAAGTCAAGGTCCTGCAGGAGCTTTTCCCTGCTCTCTGCCTGGATGAGGCAGTAATCCAAATATGGGTAAATTTGGATGTTTTGCTGCCTGCAGAAGGCAATGACTGGGGTCAGGCATTTTATGAAAACTCTAGGAGCAGTAGATAAGCCAAAGGGCAGAGCAGAAAACTGAAAGTGTTGTGAGCCTGTCCTGAAGTGAAGGAACCCTCTGCATGACTCTCTTATTGGAATGTAAAGATAGGCATCCTTTAGTTCCAGGGTAACAAGCCAGACATTTGGGGTCAGCATGGGCAAGAGTTTTTGGACTGTAAACATTTTGAATTTTGGCACTTGCAGGGAAAGGTTTAACGTGGATAGATCCAAAATAGGAAGCCATGTGCCCTCTTTCCTGGGTACCAGGAACAATTTGGAATAAACCCCTTTTCCAGCTTGTTCCTGGGGTACAGGCTCCACAGCTTTTTGGGTACAAAGTTGCTGAATTTGTTTGAGGGCCTCTACCCAGTTATTTGAAGTTATGTCTGGGTACCCTGTAAAGATTGGTCTTTCTTTGAAGGAGAATCTGTATCCCTGGAAAATGATTTTTAGGACCCATTGATCCTTTGTGATGGATAGCCAGTTGTCTTTGTAAAGGGATACTCTTCCTCCTAACCTTTGAGAGGGGGCAGAGGGGGGAAGAGTCATTGGAAGTCTTTAGGCAAGAGAGTGGACTTAGAACTCCCTGCCCTGGAGGTAGTAGAGGTCCATGCTCTGGGCCTCTGTTGTCCTTGTGGTTGTTGCTTGGGAGGTCTGTCCTTGTAGCCTTTCCTTCGCATAGGTCTGGATTGGGAAGGAAAGAATCAGTGCTTGGTGGGGAAGTTCCTGCTGAATCTGGGAGGTTGGACTTAGAGGAATTCTGTAACTGTTTTAGCCTTATCCTCCATTTTCTTGATCAATTCCTCAGTCTTAGATCCAAACAAGCAGTCCTTATCCGGGGGGTGGGGGGCATCTAGGAGTTTGGATTTAACATGATCAAGAAGAGGTTGCTCTTTCAGCCATGCATGCCTCCTAATGACTGACCCCACCACAGCAGCCCTGCTAGAAGCTTCTAGGTCATTGTATCCACAATGGAGGGAATGCTTTGCTACTTGAGAGCTGGAGTGCAAGAGCTCCCCTAGCTCCCTGGAAGTAGAACTGTCTGGCAAGGATGCAATCTTCTGTTTTAATAGTTCCAAGGTATGTTGCTGATATTTTAACATCTGGAACTGGCAGTTAAGAGCTCTAATAGCTAAAGTAGCAGAGGTGTATACTTTTTTACCACATCTGTCTAGAGCTCTGCTGTCCTTGTCTGAAGGAATAGGATTTTTGGATGAACTTGCCTTAGCCCCTTTGGGTCCCTGGGTGATGACCGCTGAGTCTGCTGCAGTGAGTGTCCGGCACCCTGTAATACCTATCAGGCTTTCTAGGTGCAGGGGGCAGGGCATCAGGTGTGATGCTAGACTCCATAAAAACATCCTCCACCACATCCAAAATGGGAGGAATGGCTAAGAGTTTGTGCTGGGTAGATCCAGAAACTCCCTTAGCCTCTTCTTAGACTGGGGGTAATCCTGAGCTTCTTAGTGAAAATGTTCCCTAAGGGTATGTGAGGTCTCACTAAAAGATAGGTCCTCGGGGGGGGGCGGATGCATATGGGATGGATTCCTCTGCATCAGAATCCTCAAAGGTGGTAAGGGGCTGTTGTTCATCATCTGAATCCGAGTAATCAGATTCTTCAGTGCCAGGTTCTGAGAGATCTCAGGGGAAAAATCCCTTTTCCTTTTGGATGAGGTGGCCTTTTTACCTCTGATAAGTGAGATAAGGTCCTCCCCCATCTTAAGGAGTTGTTGTGACTGAGCAGGTTGGGCTTGAGGCAGATGGCTGTTAGGAATTGTTTTTCTGGGAGTGGTCTTGCTCTTAGGCCTTAGTGCTTCAATGAGACTGGGTGTGGCTGTAGCCGGCGCCGTGGTAGTCTGCCTTTGTCTGGCATCGGTTGTCTGAAAAACCTCCTTGGAAGCCAGTGCCTGCATAGCGACTCCGGATCCAACCGCAGGCCTGACAACTGAAATATCAACAGATGTAGACTGTTCTGGCAGCGTCCTGGACTCTGTATGGGTCTTGATAGAGGCCTGTGAAGGAATAGCGTCAGACATCAGGGGCTGTGTAGGCACCTCATTGAATTCAGGTGTACTGATGACTGGCTTCAAGAAGGAGTTGTCAGGAGGCCTAGTTTCATCTGGTCTGTCCCTTTTTTTATCATTTCTGTTTTTGGGAATATCCACTGAATGCTGACTGATGGATGTCATTTCATATTGCACAGACCTGTCTTTGAAATGTCTAGCTACAATTTCTGCTGTACAGTGAATGGTCTTAAAGAGGGCATAGAACTGATTCCCAGGGACATTGTGGTTATGGAAGTCTTGGTGTGGTATTTGTTTTCCGCAGCAGAGACAATTATTTACTTTTTCAGACATCGGAGAGTGCAAGAAAAAGATCCCCAACGGGGTACTTAGCTTTAGTCATTTTCTACTTCACTTTGGCAATGGCCGACTGACGCACATGCAAACTGCTTCTGCTTTGGGGTCCAAGGCAAGAAAGACTGATGTAATGGCGTTGGCTGCCCTGCTTTATACCACTGGCGATCTGACATCAGTCCCAGGTGACTGCAGCAGATGCAGGATGGAGAATCTTTACTCTGGTATTCGGTCAGGCCGAGGTCTACCCAGCAGGGATAACCCACAAGTGATGAGTGCAACAGTGAAACATGAAGAACATCTGCCATTGTTGTCCCCTTGCACAAAGGTGGTGCCACTATTTACCCTGGAAACTATTGCCCTATTAGCTAGACAATTTTGCTCTGTAAAGCCATGGAGCATATTATTATTATTATTATTATGGATCTCATAAACAAGGTCATAGACAATCTCCAATCACTTGTCCCCACCCAGTTTGGATTCATCAAGGGCAGATCTTGCCTGTTGAACCTGGATGACTTCTTTGAGATTTGTCACCAAGGCCCTGGCCGAGGGAAAGTCATTACATACAGTTTACCTTGACTCGGCCAAGGCCTTTGACACAATCCCCCACTTGGGCATCATCGGACAGCTAACACAACTTGATGTAAATCCCTACCTCATCCCAACTGGCTCACCAACAGGACCCTCAAAGTCAAAACAGGCACCTCCACCTCTGACAGCAGACCTGTCACTAGTGGAGTTCTCCAGGGATCTGTCCTGGGGCCCCTACTGTTTGGCATCTATTTCTCAGAGGTCCAGGCAAAGACAAATGACCTGTGGCTGACGAAGTTTGCAGATGACTGTAAGTTGAGTGCTGTCATTGACTCCCCAAATGATGTTAACATACTGCAAGAGGGTCTCACAGCAACTAATGACTGGTGCCAAAGTCATGGCCTCAAGCTAAATGCAAAAAAAAATATCATCATACCATTCAGCAAAAACATGACCTCTGTTGACTACCACATCAACGGCAACCCCCTAGCACAAACCTATGGTGAGACACCTGGGCACTCAGGTTGATAATCTCACATTCAACCATCATGTAGCAGCAGTGGTCACAAAAGCCTTTTACTTGGTTCATTTCATAAGTAAAGGGATTGCATCCAGGAAAAACGGAGGTTATTACCTCTCTATACTCCTCCCTCATTAGACCAATAATTGAGTATAAGGGTCTATATTACGTTATCGAACTTTTAAAAATTTGAACGTCATATGGTCGACACCATATGATCGAACTTTTAAAAGTACGAACGTTGCAACAGAGATCTCCATACAGTGCGAAATGGGAAGATTTCCCTTTCCTGCACTGTAGTGCGATCTCAGAGTTAGTATATTTAAAGAGCGGGGGATGTGGGGGGTGCAGCCTCCCATGTGTGTGAAATGTTCAGGTAGGTTTTTTCTGTGTTTTTATTTTTTTATTAGATTTTTGAACTTTTAAAAGTTCGATCATATGGTGTCAACCATATGACGTTCGAACTTTTAAAAGTTTGATCATCTAATATAGACCCAAGTATAATGCCCCATTTGGGATGTACCTCTCCAAACATCTGCACCAATTGGAAAGGCCATTGAAATACCTCACAAAGAGAATCCATGGCCTCCAACACCTGTCCAATGCAGACAAGTTCAAATCACTACCACACTACTCGGTATTGTACAGATTGCTTAGGGGGTGATCTGTGTCTCACCTATAAGGCAATCTCGGACCCTGCCCTACTAGAAATACTCCATATCTGTAACTCTAACTCCTCATGCACCACCCGCTCAAAAGGCCTGAATCTAATATGCAACATCAACAAACCCTGCTGGAAAGACAAGTTGGTCTCCCAGAGGATGCCCCGTTTCTGGAATAGAATACCCATACCCGTCAAACAGAGCACCTCGCTGACTCTCTTCAAGCGCAATCTTGATGACTGGATGGAAAACCACAAATTTTCCCCAGGGGCTCCACCTGTGTCCCTCACTGACAGGGGTGACAGGTGCTGACTGAAGTTTCTTTTTGGGGATAAACTCTTGGCTAGGCTTGTATGGGCTCCAGGGCCATTAGCCTAGTAACCTCCTATGATATACAAGTTAATGCCAAAACTTTTGGGTTATATAGCTTCATAGCCTAAAAGAAGCGTATGCCATTAGTACCAGAAATACATTCATCACCTAATGCAACAAAGCCAAAAATGAGTCTTCTCTGCACAAAACTGTATCTTGGCCAAGATAAACTAAAATGTAGAAAATACATTAAGGATTTTTCTTCAGAAAGAATAAAGATACAAAATATTCATTTTCTTAATCATGTCACAAATGACCATTTTAAAAACTTGTAGTAAAAAATTATGACAGTTTCTGGTTATTCTGCTCTTTGACATCTCCAAAAGTAATCAACAAATTCTCATGACATTTCCAAGAGATTATACTGGGCCACTAGAATCTCTAACATTTTCTAACACTGTGGATTTAACTTCCAAAACAGTGGAACAGTGAGCCAGCACTGTGGCATAGAGGAATAGCCCTTAATACGATATAGATGAACTTAGTTTGACTAGTGGTCCAGGGGCCCGTCAGTGGTGTGGGAAGGGTATGAGTGGGTGGCTGTTGTCAACTCACTCATCCTGGTGGAAGGAGAAGGCTCCCTAGTGGAAACTCTAGTATTTGTCCATGTGGACCACAAACCTGTGAGCTCATGTGGCCTGCATGCATACATGTTGGCTGAGAGAGCTTGTAAAGCAATACTCCCTGTGGCCAGCAAAGCATGGAAAAGTAGGTCAGCGAGCTGCTGCAAAGGAGCATAGGCCTCCTCACTGGACCAGTAAACTAGCCTGCTCAGTAGGCATACTGAGCAGGAATGAATGAGTCCACAGGACTATCATATGACCTGTGGATGTCTAGCCTTCACCATCCTGACAGAAGAAATGGGCCAAATGGATGATGATAGGGGAGACATCAGGCAGGTCTAGTGGGGGAACAGTAGAGCAGATGAATTTTGAATATATATTTTAAAAACTGAAAATCTCACTTTTGTACAAAAAGTGTTTTTTATTTACAGTTTGCTGACCAGGTTAGTCCTACTAAGCCAATGTTTTCTTTTTACATCTGAGCTACTAACAACTCAGGCATATGGGGTCTCAATTAACATCTCACCCTGAGGACAGCACAGTCAAGAGTGTAGCATCCCTTTTAGGCTGCACTGCATTGTCAATATTGGAAAATGATTCAACTACCTGCTGTAGGAATAGAACTCACAGCCTTCCAGCATCAAAGGCAAGTGTGCTACCTGTTGAGCTACTGAAACTGCAATACACATAGTATATGTAACATGTATATGATCTGGTGATACTTTGTCTGATGTTATCAGATCAGTATATATTTATGTTACTGATATGTTGTAGTTAAAAGAAGCTAAACTTTAATTTAAACTGATTCTTGGAAAAGTTGAAGTCTGCAAATGTTCTAATGTCCATTTCGTCCTTTGATCCTATATACAAACTGGCACATCTCTGCAATGACTTTGGATTTTCTTATGAAATGTGCAGGATGAGACTGATATTCACCCATGTAGCTATTTGAATTTGTGCTATAACTCTTTATTGCACAAAATTTAATGTACTGTTATCACAACTATACCATCCTCTGTCATCTCATCTTTATCTTGTGTCTCCTCCCCTCCCTCCTTTCTTTAGACTGCTCTAACTCTTTATTTTATCTTCCTATGTCCTAGATTTTGAGCAAGTCTTTATGTTGTTGTTTGTCTTTTTGACTTTTCCCAGTTAAGAGTCACCACAGTGGAACTACAGTCTGCTAATTACTGGCAGTCGATTTTTATGGTGCCGAGTTGCCAGCCTGACGCCCAACCTTCAGCAAAGGCACACCCATTCACTCATGTCTTTCAGAGGCCACTCGACCACGGGGAGGACATGCAGACTCCACACAGAAGGCACTCCAGCCGATTATCAAACAGGAGAACCTCTTGCTGTGAGGCAACATCGCTACTGCTGTACCACCGCGGCTTTTTTATAGTAACAAATACTCTTACATAAAACCTGACAATATATGCATACTGATGATATTGCACTGCATACACCTCTCTCTCTTTAAAAATATGTATTTATATACAACACATGTAACAGTTATTTTCAAATGAAACTGTGAATGATACCAAGGATGTCTGAATAACAGACTGTTACTCATGAATGAAGCTTATTGCAAATGATGAAACAATGAAAATGATTCCCATGATCTGCACAATGGAGCTTTTCTCCCCAGGCCTCCACTGAAAAGGACACTGCTCATTTGGACTTTCCCAATTAATAAATGCCAAAAAATAAATAAATATATTTTACACCATGTTAAGTGTTAGTATGAGACATAAGGAAAGGACAGCATACTGAATTTGCAGATGAAACTTAGACCATCATCTAACTGCCCTTGCATGAGAAGAGAAACCGGAGTTTATGGTACAAAATCTTTGCTAAAACTCCCAACACTATGAATACACGGGAGGCAGAAATAATGTAAAATGGCAGCACTCTGCACTGAAACTAGAATACTTCCAAAGGTAAATGCAAGCATTTCTTACGTTTTCTCCATCCTTCCATCCACAACCCCTTTTCCCATTTTCATGGGGTCAGGGTGTCACTTCAACAGTGACAATCATCTAGAGCCAAGGTTTATACCACCAAGTGGCTAGCAACATCTTACTAAGCATCAATTACTTCCAGAGAGAACATCTGAAAACCCTGTGGAAGCAGCAGCATCAGTGATTGGCAGGTGACATGCTAAACTACATACAATGTGCTAGTTAACTTGTGGGCATCTATAACTGGCCAGACTCCACCCCCACACATACACAATTCTCAGGGATAAAGAGAAGGTGAACGCAGAACATTTGACCCATTTCTTTTGGCACCATCATCACCTTTTGATGAGCCAGCTCTTGCAACACAGCTTGGCCTCTTGGAGAAAGACAAACGCTAAGGGAAATGAACAAATCAAGAATATTTTGTTTCTCTCACAATGTCAATGATCCATGACTTGTGACAACTCTCCAGACTATAGCAATATATGGTGAACCTAGACCCCACTATGAATAGTTCCAAAAAATAGGGTGCAGTGAGACAGGCTGAGTAGCCAGCCTATTGGATGACTATGAAGGCAATTATATCTGCAGCAAAACTGCCACTTTGCTAGGCATCTTAATAAGTGTAGGGGGTCTCTTTCTCCCAGATGTTTCAGTTCACCACAGGAAAGGTGGGGAGGGGACTGCACATGCCTTTTATGGCAAGCTATTCCATGCAACTTCTGGAGATATTTCATTATTGCTTGTGGAAGCTCCTCCAACAGGACTTTGTCCTGGAAAACAGCATCCAGAATGACATATGATCTAGTGAAGGCCTTCATGAAAGCAGTGTTATAACAAGACCCAGTGTGCAGGCAAGTACATATAGCTAGAAGCCATGCTGCAGCATTGCTGGGATGAAAAGAACAGGAAAAAAACACTTATTCTACCACTAATACAGCTTTCTATGCAACCCCTTTACATTACTGCTACTACTACTCAGGGATACCTTAAGTAGATGGCCTGCTTGTCAAAAATCACATCTTTCAAGATTGGTTCTAAACACATGACCCACTGTTCTTTATTTCTGTTTTTGCAAGTAAAAGGCTCTCACTAACCAGCACCAGCCAATTCTTTCATGCACTTTCCCCTGTGCAACCAGATGCATGCTAAGGTGAAGAGGAATCTCTCTAAAAAACTGACAACGAAGTATGCTGTGTCTTTAAGAAAGTGACAATGAGGTATGCTGTGGCAAGTAACAACTCTAAGAAACTGACACTGAAGTATGCTGTGGTGAGGAACAGCTCTAAGAAACTGACAATGAGGTATGTTGTGGCAGTGGCACTAAGGTCCTAGGGGCTTTGCTTGTATCACCTTGTACTGTTGAATACTGCTCTTTTGCATTTGTTAACAAGCATCTAACAAGCACTGAAAGGTTAAACAAGTTTAATGAATATAACTAATAGCTGCTGAAGGCCTGCATAAAGGTCATTAGAAAATCAAGATCATCATGTGCAAAGGTGAAAACAGCAGACATGCTTAGGTTTGAGTGCAAATCCCTGGGATGTCATGGGAACCCCTAAAGCCCACTTTTCACAAGGTGGTAGAAGAGGAATCACGTGATCTTGAATGAAGTGAGATGCACTGCTCTTCTCTCCACTGGGTTTCACTATCAAGTAGAGGTGCATCCTGGACTTTGATTCATCCATGGATGATTGAGACATTAATCCACCATCTAGTGCTATGCTATCACATGCAAGGAGTCTGAAGTGTGAAGATGATTCCTTGGTCTGGGCTCATGCTCTGTTACCACATATGATCCTTGCATTTGGCTCTTTGGCCTTTCCCTGCACTGATGTGCTCAAATTACCCCAAGACTTCACATACTGAGGTAGGCCTCAAACTTCTCATAAACATGCTGATGAGTTACTGTGTTAAAATACTGGCACTTACAGCACTTGTGTTCCTGAATCGGTCGGATAAGGAAGTGGCAGTAATGTTCTTGACTTGGGGTCTACTGACTGGAAGAACACTTAGGTTTGGTTTCCTCAAAACTGAGCAAGTGTACGTTCCAATAACACAACACAGAACAAGATCTGAATTTTAAAGCTCTTGCAGTGGTGGGCTTCATTACATCCATTGTTCCTGATTCAGGGAAGTCACAGCATGGTGTATACTAGGCAGGAGATATCTTGATATAAAAAATAATAAATAATTATCTATTATTACTATGTGGGCTATGTAGGAGATATCCTGAGACAAAATACTGATGATAATAAAAATAATAATAATAACTATAATTACTATCTATGAGAAGACATCCTGATCAAGTATACAACTATCAGTCCTTAACACAAAGTCCATCCATCATTGTTCCAAACTGTATAAAGTAAGTAGGAATATTGCCCATGATAATAGGATTGCGATTGTATAGCCACTTAGCCTATACACACACACACACACACACACACACACACACACACACACACACACACACACACACATATATATATATATATATATATATATATATATATATATATATATATATATAAATATAAATATATATACATAAATATTGACATAGTGAATTGTTTACAAAAATGGTCTCAATTTCAAATACAGTGACCTGTATATGTGATATCCGTATTTATAATAAACCTGCAAAATGTCAGACTGAAAACACCTAGAGAGCTGTGATAGTGAGATCAGAGAAAAAAACTGATCCTGATCAGTCTGCTTAAGGAGAAAAGAAATTTAAGTTGTAAAGAACACACCACTATTTGTATCATAACTCTTTATTATGGCATGGTATAAACATAATATTGTGTTCCATTAAAAAAAAAACAGTTCTGAAATGTCCACATTTGAAAAACAATGCTATAAAGACAAAACAGCTGTACATAAAAGTGTCCAGCTGTAATATCTGTGTGTATTGCCTGCACAAAAGCTTCCACAGTTCAAAATGCTTAGGTTGGAAATGACTTGGTCCAGATAATTTACAGTAAACAATAAAAGCTGAAATCAAAATAGAAGTGACAGCAACATTCTGACTTAACTGCAAGATATATTATTGCTGATATCCAGTGGCATAAACTAGCTATGATAAGGGATATGAAGTAGACAATGATACACACTTCCGAACACCTACATTAACAAATGTAAAATTATGCCTATATACATACATGGGTACAGGAAAGATTTCACTAAATGTGCAATCTTGTATCCTGGGTTGCAAAAAAAAAAAAAAAATTGGGAGGGCACCATATTTTTATAAATCATCCATGTGGGATATACAACTACAGAAGGGACTGAAGAGGTCAATATTTTACTGGCATTATATGAACCAAGTGGCAATTAAATTTAGATAAGTAAGACAGGGGTATTGAGCGCTGTAATCATTAGTAACTTTGGCTGGAATATGGAAAATGTCAAAAGCTGAAATTCTGTTTTATGGCAAGGAAAATGCACTGCACAGGTGCACATAGTTTAGGCCTACCTTTTGTCTGTACCTGTATGAAGACTTTCTACATTGCTTTTTAAACTCCCTGCTTATTAACCATCAGCCTCCCATGACATGTTCAATCCATTCGTTCCTCATGGTGGCAAGAACACTGGTCCCTTTGCTCCTTTGTGAGGCAAGAGCTGATTGTGAGGAAGTCATCCAGCCAAACATCTGTGTCATTTTGGCCTCAGGAGCTTCTAACACCCCTCAGCAGATTCCAAAGGATGCCAATGCTGCCTGTCTTAGGGGAGAAGGACATGTGCTGTCCCATGTGACTGCCTCCTAACCTACGTGAATACACCGTGGCAGCACATCCCTCTGGTTCAGACTCTGTGTGCTGCAGAACCCAAAGCTCCCACTAGGTGTCACCCAAGCAGAAATCTAAGCCACCTCCCTCCTTCCAGGATGGGCAAGCCATATGCTGCTCACTTCCACCCTCTCACCCCCTCACCCCAATCCAGTGTCCACTAAGAGATTTCAACATTTTAAATAAAATATACAAAACTATTTAAAGCCTCTCATAAAGGTTAAACATGATAATACCATGTAAATCATTTTCTGTATTATTGGAATAAGATTCTTCTTCATCAGCCATCTAAAACACCATTGTCTGATGTGCATATCACTAAAGTAATCTTTACAAAATAAATTAATATAGTTGCATAACAAGCTTGCTTCTACAAAAAGGAAGTCACTCCTCCACTTTTTTAGCAAAGTCCCACAGATTTTGGGAAACTATATAGCAACTTCTTACATGTTCTCTAAAATATGCATAACAGAGGTGATAATTTGATTCTACAAATCGGAGTGTCTTGTGACATATTTAGTCCTTCCAATGTCAGCCTAATGTCAAAAAGAAAAAACAATGGCAAGACAGTAAAAATCACTCTCAACAAAGGGTGACAATCAGAAGCACATAATGTACTGCTCAATCCTGCTTCTGGCAGGGCTGCACAGTCATTCTGAGGGAGTAATTCAAAAACTGTTATAATGCTATAGCGGTTGGAAGGCTCCAGCAAGTCATCTTACAGTGGTCCTGCTGGATAACCTGTCTGGGTGCAAGGTTAATGTATAATAAACATGTTCTGCCCAAGGTTAATGTATACTAAACATGTATTCTGCCCAAGGTTAGTGTATAATAAATGTTTTCTGCCCTACTGCCATACACCAGGATATCAAAATAGTGATTCAAACACATTCTTTGCCACTTTATTTTGAAGCACAGCAGTGAGGAGTGAACAAGGTAGACTGACAGTGAATACACATCGCTGCTTCTGGCAGAAGACGGTCCGTTACTGCCACAATAGACATGTACTGTGAGGCTGTGTGCATTTGTGTGTGTGTGTGTGTGTGTGTGTGTGTGTGTGTGTGTGTGTGCATGCGTGTGAGACAGGGTGCCTATGTGATCCTGTATGTGAGACAGGGTGCCTATGTGATCCTGTATGTGCACTGGACTGTGTGCTTGTTTGTCTGTAGGTGTCTGTACAACAGCATTGCTGAAGTTGGTAGGGAGAACAGTTAAAACAGTTGTTCCAAATGCATTGTGTTTAATTCAGAGACATGGTAATGAGCTTTTGTTTGATGCGACTCTTGCATGCCTCTAAATCCCCTGCTAGTATTGTAGCACTACTAAGATGCTCCACTGAAGCACTATTAGTGCTGTGGCATGAATTTCTCCGAATATCCCTCCACCCCATATTTACAATATGGATATTACACTGCAGTTCCATTTGGACAGAAAGTAAGGATTTATACTGCCAAAAAAGTCTCTTCCATCAGAGCTCAACTGCACACCTCTTTCTAACAAGGAGAAAAATGAAAAGAAATAACTTTGACATGCAAGCTGTACGTCAGACACTTCTGTATTGTTGAAAAACAAAATAAATAATTCATAAACCACTGTAAAACGAACACAATGCTGGCAGTGGAATAAAGAAAGAGCAATATCTTATGTTAAGCGCTTTTCATTTACTGCATTAGTAAACTTTAAGTTACTAAAACTTTAAGTTATGCTTAACATAAGATACAGCTCTTTCTGTATTCCACTGCCAGCATTGTGTTTGTTTTACTTCTGTATTGTTCAAAAGGTTCAAAGAAAATCACAAGATTCTAGGGACAGTTGGATGGCAAATTAAGAAATCCAAAGGAAATGAAAGCAATCACTTTAAAGGTATAAACACGTCATGTACTGCCCCCCTAGGACGCAGAAAATTTCAGAAGAAAAGCTGTATTGACTCAGACAGATAAGCTGGTAATACAGAAATAAAAAGAAACTAATTTATTCAAAAGAAAAAAGGCTGATGAATCCCTCAATATTAATGGGGTGAACTGAAGATATTGCACATTGTGATTATTGCAAAATCACTCTTATTTAAGACTTTGGTAGAAGAGTGCTTTAAGGCTTAGCTATTGTATTCACAAGCTTGATTCATTATAATATCATATGCTAAACCAAGATATGTACTTATGTGAAGAAAAAAGAAACCAACAGAACGTGCAAGGATGTACTAGTAAGAAGAAGAGAAATAATAGGAAAACCATTTCCGAGTCTATAATGCTATGTCCAACTAAAACTGAATGAAGGTCTGTTCTGCAGTATGGTGTACACTGGAACTAAATATTTGCAATACTTACAGTGGAGTGATTTGTTGTGATGCCCAAAAGTAGCTGTACTGGAAGAATGGGACAAAAAAGGTTTAGATGCCTTGGTGCTCTCTTGAGATCTGCTGCCCTGTAATTTATTTTGCCCTTGCTATTGCACCTGCATAAGACACACCTGGTGAAAAGGCATACATTAAGTTGAATATCCATTTAAAGAAGAATAAAAATGTCCCATCCTCCCGAGGCCTTAGGATTTGAAGTACAAGATCAGTATAAGAAAGGCTGAGTTTTGTCCTGAACAGAAAATATGAAGGTATTAGTACTTCCCATTTAAGAGCTGGGAAGGACAGAATGTTCCAGCAACCACTGATGCAACTATGTCTCTTTCAAGAACATAAGAAAACAAATACAGATGACAAGGTATATCATCCGCATAGGGCAGTGTTATTATTTATTAATATACAAGCATAATGAAGCATTTTAATGTCTGTCCCTATAACTCTATGGCATACCAAAATATTTAAATCCTGAATTTTGCAAATAATTACTACAACTTCTTTGACATTAGTAGAACTGTGTGCCTGATTGTATACAAAGACCATGAACTCTGAAGGCATCCATGCAAATCTATCTCCATTAAAAGAACCAATTACAACTATTAGAGAAGCTAAGGTTGCTGGGATAAAGGAGATATACCTTGCTGTTTATAGCCATCAAGCTAAGTCCTGTATCATCAGTGTAGAAAACTAGGTGAAGAAAACTGCACCAAGTGTTTCAAAGAAAAGGAACACTACATTCAGAAACTTTCAACTACCACTGTGTATTATTTATATGCAGTCTGGTGTTGGACACCACTACTATTAAGGAAGACAAAAGAATAAAGCATATTATGTTTGCTTAGCTGTGACTTGGTTGTCTCAAGCCATGAAGTTGATTTAAAAAACAAACATATAAGCAAAAAAATTAAATTTCATTTTGGGGATTAAACACCTCATACTGAATCAAATGTATGAAAACACTGTAGATCTCTGAAGGGTAGGCTGCAAAAAAGTCTAGGAGTGCCACACCTGTGAGAAGGCAACTACTTTGGTGTTAGAGCTATGAACAAGAAATTGTCAGCTCAATGGAAGCAAGATAAATTAGTATATTTTAGTAACGTGGAAAAAAGTAGCTAATCATTGCGTTTTAGGGTGCAACACAATGCAAACAAGTTTGTTCCACTTTCAAATCATTCCTTTGGGTCTGTTTGCCTGGAATTTTTTATACTGACAGCTTGATTATGTACAACTAACTTCCAAATATCATGCAGTATATACAAGGCATGAGATCTTTGATATGGCTGCATGTTCCACTGCATACAGATACCATATGCAAATTCAAAATGTCTGCAGATCCAAATAAAAGGAGAAAGTGGAGAGTACATTGGGGATTACTAGCCTGACGACCCAAGAGATGCTATTTCAGCCTACTCATACTTCCCAAATGTCAGAATCAAACTCTGAATCTTGTGACTGCAAGGTAAACAACTTAACTATTATGCCAACCCCTTGCACTTCCATAGGAACCACAAATTAGATGGGCATAGTGGGTTTTGGGTACTTTACTGATAAACTGTAAGATGTGGCGTTCACAGACCACTTGCAATAGTCAAGGTTATCATCTCCAGCTATCAGGGTGTGCAGTTTCCCCTGCTATATAATCCATTTTAACAGACAAGGCTGGGTGGGCAAAAATACTCTGCATCGTGTTCTTCAGGCACTTTGTCAGAGACTGACAACCAGACTACACTTTACAAATATATGTCAATTTAGCCATATTTTGTGATTCCAGACTTGGCACATTATATACTGTATACAAGACAAGTATGGGCTCCTGCTAGTACAAAAATACACTGGTAACAATTCTATCTACATCAGAAGGTAAGTACAATATCATAAGGTATACAAAGCATAAAGTCTTTGACAGGATTTTAAAAATATGTATGCAAAACACTAACATATATTTACTGCCATGCTTTGCAAGAGTGGAACCCAGTGCTTCTCCAGGCCAACATGATAAGCTCCTACATTCTAAACAAGAATAATTTACTTTATCACTGCAAAAAAGCAGCATCCTGTGAAATATCTAAACTATTTACAAGAAAAAGGAGACAATACCTTAAATAAAACCTTGATCTATTTATCATCTGGAATGGCTCACAATAAAACATTAAGCATCTCCTTAAATCCAGTTTTGGAAGCAGCTTAGGACATTGCCAGTCATTAAATATATGACATGCGTGTTTATTACATGTACTGGTTTCAAGTCGCTCATTGGGACTATACTCAGTTTCGCTGGCTGTGACCTAAGTGAGGACTACTGATGTGTGACATGTAAAGCTTGCAAAAATTCCTGTGCAGGCCGTCCATTGTACAATACTAATAATCTTCAGTTATTTCTCTCTGGAATGGAAAGTGTTGCACTGCCTAACTTCTTTGCTGGTTCAACTTGAAAGCCATCAATGCACATCTCATTACCTAAGATACACATAGCGCAGATGATTCAGTTTCAGTGGGCTGTATTCTCTGTTGGTCTTTAATGACTTACCATTGTCGTGAAACATATTTCTAACCTTTCAAAGTAGATGATAATTTCCAGTCAATAGTGAATCTGCTGTCACTAATGGACTTTGCTGGCAGCTAGTACTAACATCTGCCTATCCTCAAAGGTTACCCATGTAGATGTTACAGTTGTACTTTACATTTTTCAAGATTTCCTGTGCTTTTAAGTGAAAGAAATATGTCTTACTTAATGTTTCTACTGAAAATTTTGCAAAAAGACAAAATATTTAACATACACTTAAACCTTTCTTTGACCTGCCTACCTTGAAAGGGAAAAAATCATCTAAACTCATTGGGTTCTGCTGAGAATGGAATTGCAGGAGAGAGTACAAATAAATAAATTAATACATAAATACATTTTAAAAAATATGTTTTCCTGAGAAGCAGCTAAAGCAGTGAGGGGTGTGACAATGGGTCAATAAAACTAGCTAATGGTTTTGAGGGAAGGGAAGAATCAAATATAGTCTTAAGCAATGCACTCGCGCTCACTGGAGTGATTAGCTCATGACACTAACAACAGTAGTGCATGCTGTGCGCAGCATGCACTAGACGGCACTGTACACCTATGGGCCTTGTCACTATTCGAGGAAAAACACAGGCTAAAGAAATAAATGACATTTGTAAGCAGAATACCATATGTTGCACTGTTGAGTTATCCATTAAAAAATCAAATTTCCATTGCTCCAAAAAAAAAAAAAATTGTAATCCATATCAAAAATAACTGCAGATAACTCAAAAATGCAAGTCCAGAAAATATGTACACCTGCCAGCCAAGATAAAGTATTTTAGATTATTTTTTTAACTCTGTGCAGCAGTGGTTCTCACATTTGTCTTCCAGGCTCAAAGTACTGTGTATTTTACTTGGCCCCACTGACAAAGCTATCAGTCTGAAAATTTCCAAGGGAGAAAGTATAAATTACTTGAAGCTGATTGCAGATTTTAGCACTAACATCACACAGTTTTCACTGACAAAGCAGGAATTACTATAGTCAAAAAATACCATTTGGTCAACAGTTTTAAGAAACATTTTGTGGATATCAGCTAAGTAATTATAATGGATTCATTCGTACATCTAAAATAAATAGACACACACTATCAGCACAAAATATTAACCAAAAAGACCGAGCCAGAAGTAAACAGGACATTTACTACTCACAATAACAGAATGGTTATCTTTCTTTGTAAATATACAGTAAACAAATAATCTTGTGTTCCACTTAATGTTATGTCATATTAAGTAACATAAATAGGCACTTCATATGTAGGGAAAACCATTAACACTGGTGAATCTGCTCAGATTTGTTACCTGGGTTGGCTAGTTACCATGCCATAATCTGTTTTCACAAAATGCAAACTTTAAATATTCCTGTAAATAAACCGCACAATTACAGTCCGATTATAAACTTAACATATATTCTTCTGTACAATATCTATTTATTAACCCCTTTACTAGTGGGGCTTTTTTCAGTAAAAAAGCTTTTTAGCATCATGACTTGGCCAATGCTGACCACAAATAAGATGACTGTCTCGCCAACTGACCAAAAGCTAACTCGTGAATTCAAGTCTTCAGCTCGGCCACGATCTAGTGCCTCTCTTAATCGATAGTGTGTCTGTGACTCTATGACTACCTTCAGGGCTTCATGAATTGTCACACAGGCTGACTCCATCTAAAAATATAACAATCCTTTGTTAAAATGTTAGGTCTTAGGTTCTGTAACTTAATGCAGTCCTTATGGTTACAGAAAAAAAACATAATCTTGCAATACTATCAGTATGTGTTAAGGCAAGAAAACACTGTAAAGCAAATACTGACTACTCTCTTTTAGGGAGTTTTAATTCTGGATGGCAAACTAAAATTGTCATATTTATATTGCTTTACATACGAAACAGATAACAGAAATTTAAAACAGTAATGCACAGCCAAAATAATTTTGCAGAATGCCTGTTTCCACAAAGAACACTTTCTTGCTCTAAGACAAGATAACATGAACTAGAACTCAGCACATAGAAATAACATGACATCTAAATATTTCACCAGGCACTAACAAAGCAATGGTAATATAATAGAGCTGGACTGTCTAGGCTGATCTTGTTGTATTTCCCACTGAAATAGCACAGTGATTATGACCAAAACATCTAGGTTTGGAGCAATAAAGTCATCAAAATCACCACTACCCAAAAGAAAAAATACAATCTACAGCTATATTTTCTGCATGCTACCTTACGCTTGCACTCTCCACTTATTAATTTAACTTGAGACTGCAGTATCTTGGTGAAAATGAAAGGAGCATGCAGGTATCTCGTTAGAGTTAAATGTTTATTTCTTTGTTAGATATATCTTTGCAGCAAAAACACTTAGTCAAACTTGGTGTGATGAACTCTAAGAACACTATAAAAAGGCTGAAATAATCAACAGAAATACAAGTTCTTGTCAGCAAATAAGTGCACATTCTAGTTTATGCATTTTCCTCACTACGAAAAACTACCGATTCTAACCCTGCAACTGATCTCTGCAGGCCTCATACAACTCAAGCCTGCTCCAAGCACTCCTTTTTTTCAAAACAGGTTTATTGTTTTAACATACAAGAGAAATATCATAACAATTTTATACAAGTAATTAAAAATAGATATGATTATAACATTCAACAAAACAACTAAAGTATTTACAAAGACATCCACTACAATCAGATCAATTAATTAAACTAAAATACCATGCTATTGAAATTAGGATTTTTTTAATAAATTTTGTAAATTATCCCATACAATATAATAAGATGTTTTTCTAGTTGTTCTTGACCTAATTGTGTTTATTTCCATATGGCACACTATATTCATAACATTTTTAAATTCAGTGAACGAAGGAGGTGTATCTGAAATCCAATTTCTGGTTATTATTTTCCTAGCCACTGCTAGAATAGACCATAACAATGGAAGCTTAACCTTTTTAACACTTTGAGGTACAGGTGTGTTGAATAATATAAGAGATTTAGAAATAATGAAATTATCTGTAAAAAGAGCCTGCAAAAATTCATTAATTGACTTCCAGTATTCTTTCAATTTTATACAGTCATAAAACATATGAGCCCAGTCAGCATTAATTTCTACATTACATCTCTTACATAGATTATCTTTATTATTTATTTTATTCATCATCAAAGGTGTATAAAAAGATCTATGTAAAAATTTCCATGTATAAAGTCTCCAGACAATGGAAGACGTAGTTCTATAGGCAGATTCCAATATATATTGTTTATCTTGTTGATTTGGTGGGTCCCCATTAATAGAAGTGAAATAATTCCAGTATGTATCTACACTGTAAAATGTTTCTTGTCTGATAATTTTATGTATGTATGAAAGTTTACCTTTATCAGAAACTTTATGTTGTAAATTTAATATCAAGTAATCAATCAGTGTTGGAATAGATTCTTTAACTGTTATAGACATTAGATCTATTTTATTAATGAGATGTTGTCTAAAGGTCTGAACCTCTAACCAGCAAGTTTCTCTTAGATCAAATTCTTGTTTTAAGAAATCTAGATTTTTAACTTTATTATCAGATATCAACTGATACCAGTACTTTAGATCATTATCTATAGCTAAATCAGTTCCTTCAGAAGTAGATGACAACAGCATACTCTGAGTATACATTATAGGGAATATAATAAAATTCCATTCCCTATACTTAGGGTGCATGAATATAAAGTTACGATAGCTAATAATAATATTTAATGGGTAACAAACCATATGTTTAGGTGTAATAGGTGAAGTACAAAATTCCTTTAGTAACCATAACATGGAGTTATTTACAATCATATTTTTATGTGTTAAGGAGATTTTCATGAAGTGCATACTAATTAGCTCCCAATAATCTTTCCATTTTGCGACATATGACTGATCTATTAATAAAGTAATAACTTTTACAATAGAAGAGATAGTATATAAATTAAAGTCCGGAAAAGAAATACCCCCTTGAGACCAGCTATTAGTATGTTTCTTTAATGCAATCCTAGGTCTATTAGGTGCCCATAGGAAACATTAGTGTATTCAGTTTCTTGATAATTATTTTTGTAGGTGGAAGTATTATTGATTGTATTAAGTATAAAATCTTGGGGAATATTATCATTTTAATAATTGTAAGTCTCTCCTCCATAGTAAAAAACATATTATTCCAGGTATTAAAAAGATTTTGTATATTAAGAAAACAGGTATTATAATTATTATATATAATAGATTTAATATCTTTAGATAGTATTATACCTAAATAAGTTATCTGACCTGAATTGGGTACATATTTAGTAAAATCACTAATGAGAATATTTTTTCGTGTATATATAAGTAGTATTTTAGTTTTTTCTTCATTGAATATTAAACCAGAAATACTTTTAAAATTCATCATTTTATCAAATAGAGACTGCATAGAAGAATTAGATCCTGCTGATGTAATTAGAACATCATCTGCTAAAAGTTGAATTTTGGATGTTGTATTTTCATCTATTTCAAAACCCTCTATGTCAGTACTGTTTCTGATCAAATTAGCCCAAGGCTCCATTACTAAAGTGAATAATAGTGGAGAAAGTGGACATCCTTGTTTTGTACCTTTAAAATGGGTATTTTTTGTGAAACATATGTTCCTACCTTAATATAAGCCAATGTTCCTTTGTATAAATGCTCAATTAGATTTACAAATGCATCGGAGAAGTTTGTGCACTTCAGTAAGGTAAACAGATAGTCCCAACTTACTGAATCAAATGCTGAACTTATATCAAGACTAATAAGTGTTAAATCTTTCTTTTTCCTATTTGCAAAATCAATTAATGTTAAAGTTCTTCTTATATTATCAAAAGTATTTCTATTTACAATGAAGCCTGTCTGATCTATATCTAAAATGCCGGGGATGATTGTCTTCAATCTATCAGCAAAAATACTCATAAACATTTTATAATCAACATTAAGTAATGAGATGGGCCGATATGAAGTACATCTAGTTGGATCTTTATTAGGTTTTAAAATTGGCAAAATAAATGTATATTGCCAAGATGGGGGGGTTATTAGCTCATTTTGGGCCAAAATAAAAACCTTATGTATTAATGAGTATGTACTTTTAGAAAGGATTTTATATATCTCTGGTATAATACCATCATTACCCGGTGCTTTGTTTGATTTAAGCTTATTTATTTGTGTAATAACCTCTGTATATGAAATACTTTTGTCCAATAGTTTAATCTGTTGTTTATTAAGCTTTTTATTCATGTTTGTGGTTATAAACTCCTTTATTTTATCTTTAGGTTCCATGTTAATGTTATTGTGGTTAATTTTGTGAAAGTGATTTCTAAATTCATCTAGTATTTCTGGTATACTAGAAACATTCTTCTTTTTCCTTAGAGAAAAGATTTCTTTGATATGGTTTTGTTTATTCAACCTTTTTGTTTTATTTTTAAGTCTATGTAAGTATTTGGGGCTTATTGAATAAGACAAAAACTTGTATTTTTCTAAAGTTATTTTAACTTTATGAGTTAAAATTTCTTTGTATTTCTCATTTAGTTTGTTTATTTCTTCAATAACTTTCTTGTCCATAATATTTTCTTTATTATTATGTTTATAAGAGTCTAATTTACTTTGAATATCTAACAATTCCTTATCCCAAGATTTCCTTTTATTATTATACCATCTGATACTTTGTCCATATAGATATGATTTTAAGGCATCCCAAACATAGACAATGGAGACTTCAGGAGTATTATTTATGTCTAAAAAATGTTTTACTTCTGAAAGTATATATTCTTTATAGTCTTTTAGTTGAGTTAAGCATGCTGGTATCCTTTTGATCTGAACACTATGAGTATTTTTTATCATGAATTCAAAAACAATTGAATTATGATCAAATATAGGACATGAAATGATTTTGGAATTAATTAAATCTGTTACCATCTGGTTAGAAATAAAGACCCTATCTATTTTTGAATAAGTTTTGTATCTGTTAGAAAAAAAGGTGTATGGTAATGATTTTGAATCTATCTGATTATTAATATCATTCAAATGATAAGAATTAGCAAAATCATTTAAATGTTTTGCATTAGATGTAATTCTTCTTTTTCCTATAGCGGTAGTATCACTTTCATGTAGTATACAATTAAAGTCACCAGCTAAAATAATATCTCCTATAGAGAATGATATGATCTTATCAAGATGATGTTTCACTGTATTAATACCAATTCCAGGTATCCAATATACATTAATTAAAGTGTAAGTCTTCCCATTAATTTGTATTGTAACCATACAAAACATTCCTTTGTCATCCTGATAAGACTTAATGGTTTTAGGAATGGGCATACTTTTATTCCATAAAATAGCCACTCCTCTTTTTTTCTGAGTGTGCTCTGAACTAACCAATACTGTATATTTGTTTGTGGCTAGTTTATCAATATCTTTCTTCAAGAGATGAGTTTCTTGCAGGAAGACTAAGTTGGCCTTATGTAAATTAATGTATCTTATTAGGCTTGCCCTTTTACACGGATTATTCAATCCATTAATGTTTAAAGAAATTCCTTTTAAAGATGTCATTTTGCATTTTTAAAACTTAAGAATCTTATGATCAAAATAACAAATAACAACATAAGTAATGTTACATCTCCTCCTTTAGGTGTACCTTTAAATATAGCTGTATTTATTGAATCTCTTATGGGATTTTGTATAGGATTCAATTTTGTTAGTAGTGACAATGAGTGTACAAAATATATTGTGGATGTCAAAACTATATACATATAACAATGAACAAGTGAAAATACTGTAAGGATTAAACCTTGCATCCAGCCTGGAGTTAAAAACTCCAACTTAGAGTAGTATTTACCACTCAAGTTAACCCCCTACCCTAAGCAGCAGTACCTCAGCTACCACCTTATCAATTTAATACTGGTTATATTTAACTTAAATTAACAGCTTTCAATTCAATTATCTAGCAAGACAAGACTACACATTTGATAAAACAGCATCATATAAACTAAAATAAACTTTTTTTTTTTTAAAACTATTCATACTACTATATACATCTATGTAATATAATACACTTGTATTCAAATAGCATTCAAATAATCTTGATATTAGGAACCAAGAGGAGAGAGAGAAATAAAAGACGTGAAAGAGGGAGAGAGAGTGAAAGAGAGAGAAAAAAAAAAGGCATATGTACATATTAATTTATTCAAAGTATGTAAAAATAAGTTCTAACATTCATTTAAATCAAAAACTTTGGCTAATATGGTTCAGACATTACATATATTAAGATGCAACTATTTTCTGTCATGTAAATGCAGTCAACAGCTTCCAAAAAAAAGCCTTGAATTGCTTGTATATGAGCATTTTACTCATACTCATTATTGTCAATAGAATAAAATATTATATTTATAGAAATTGTTATAAATCATACTGCATAGTTATGCAAATTCTCAGAAACACTTGCATTATTGTAAAAAAGCCATCTGTATTTTGTATGTCTATACTACTGCTTTAAAATACATCACATGACAATTTCTTCCAGAATAGAGTTATAAAGTTATTTATGCTTGTCAATCAGATGAATTAAATGAGTTATAGTAATGTATATGTTTGGAACATAAGTTTTTAACACAGATTAGTATGCTGCAGTCAAGTAGATTTTCAAAAACACTTGAATAAATGTTTCATTTTCTATGCCTTCTGAAATAAGACATTTACTTACTACAAGAAACTGCATCATTTAAAATCATTATAACTGACATATTTTATGAATTATAACATAGATATTTAAGTAATTATATAAAATAACTCACATTTAGATGTTAAAGAGTTCATTTTCCTTCACATAGTTGCATTTGCATCAGTTCTACTTCCTGGTAGTGTTCTTCCTGAATCTGTGATGTGTCAGTGTGATATCTGGGTCAAAGTTCAAACTGACTGCTTTCAGCTTCTCTGTGAGAATTCTGAGAGATGAAGCTTTTGAAACAACTCGAGGACACTGTTCATGAGGTAGCACACATCCCAGATTGTCTCCCTTAACATTTTGGCGGGAAACTTGTTAAAAACTAGTGACAAACATTAATTTAGCAGTGTAAATGCATCTAAACATGACAAAACCTTTGCAATGTATTTTACAGGTTATTACAGCCTCTATGTAAGTGAAATTAAGCCCAAAGTTATTAATAAGTAATAAAACTCAATATTTATGTCCCAACTCAATTTTTATGCAAATCTTATTATTTACTGTGTCTATATGATCAAAAGCATTTCTATATATTAATATGAAAAAAAATAAAGAGAAAGAATAAAGAAAAGAAAAAGAGAGTAGAAAATAAAAGAGTGTAAAGCA
This sequence comes from Protopterus annectens, assembly GCF_019279795.1. Lineage (NCBI taxonomy): Eukaryota > Metazoa > Chordata > Ceratodontiformes > Protopteridae > Protopterus > Protopterus annectens. The sequence goes on from NC_056739.1 coordinate 1,301,512,991, forward strand.
GAAATAAAAAAAATGTAAGAGAAAGCTATAAGATGTATATATACAATGGAATATTACTTACTGTTTATATTAATAGAGTTAAAAATAAAACATATTATTTACTATTATTTAGTTCTAATTATTATTAGTTAAAGCATGACATATTATTTACAAACAAGCATAAGCAGTATAATCAAGAAAGTATAATTAGGAATAGCATTAGAAGAACATATAAACTTTTTACAAGGAATAAATATGTTATTATTCTATTAATCATATTTTCATTACTCTTCTCTCCCTGCCCTCCCCCACCCTTTACCTACTACATAATCTAAATAGAATGTCATTGTTTAAACAAAGAAAAGAAGAAAAGGAGAAAAAAAAAGAGAAAAAAAATGTATCAAATTACTGACCTTACTTCTCTTTTTCAGAAAGAGAAACAAATTGAATAATAGTTTGTTATTAGTTCCTCAGATATTTTGACTGGTTATGAAACAAAACATTTCTTTGCACACAGAGAATAACTTTGATTAAATCTTTTTCAGAATATTTGTGGCTTTCTGGAAATGCAGGAACTATATTTAAAAAGATTAATAATGAAGTAAAATGATGAGAGAAAAAAGAAAAAAACATAGAACAAGTCATTTGTTTTTTAGTCTCTTCTTCTTCTCTGAAGTCTTCCACGAAGTTTCAGTTGCCAGTCTCTTTAATGAAGGACTAGCCCATTCCATTTCCTCTATTTTATCCAAAATCTTATTTTTTTTTAATAAACAGTAAAGCAGAGTCTAAGTCATCAAAAATTTTAGGACCATCAGGAAGGAAGATTTTTAGCTTGGCAGGAAACAGAAGGTATGTTTTAAACTGTGCTTTTTTAAGCTCCCTTATTAGTGGCAGAAAAATTTTTCTTTTAGCTATTACCAAGGAAGAATAGTCATTGTCAAAACGCACAGTTGTCTCATTAATCTTAACAGGAGCTTTAGCCCAAGCAGATTTAAGAACCATCTCTTTATCAAAAGATGATAGAAATCTAACTATAACTGATCTAGGATAGTATTTGTTAGAGTTAGTATTAGCAATAGATCTATGTGCTCTTTCGATACCAAAAGAGAATGCTTCTGGTAAGTCTAAAGTTTTAGGGAGCCATGTTGTTAAAAAAGAAGTAATATTGTTACCTTCAATATTTTCTGGCAGTCCAAAAATCCTAATGTTATTGCGCCTAGATCTATTTTCCAGGTCATCCAGCTTTGTTTGTAAATGTGTATTTTGTTTCAGCAGAAACTCAATGTTGATTTCCTCTTCTTGGATTCTATTTTCCATGTCATTCACAGCTTCTTCTATGCCTGTCATCTGGATCTTCTGTTGTTGCAGGTCTATATGTAACAAGTCTATTTGTTTTGTAGTTTTTCTATGAAGGTATCTATTTTAGTATCCATTTTATCCATCTTAGCAGTAAGTTGCTGGATTATAGTTATCAGAGACTGAAGTTCTTTCTTGATGCTGGAGTCTTGAGAATTTGTCTTACTGGAACTCATTTCAGACTGATAAACTGACAGGAAAATTTCCAAAGTGATTTCTGACAGGAATATTGTTAAAATTTCCTTTCTTTTTTAGATATAGTTCAAGAACTATATAAAACAAACATATTTAGAAAGAAAATTACTTCAAAAATTAATTTTTTAAGTAATTAATTCCTGTCAGTGTAATGAAATTGGTGGAGCTGAAGAAATCTGCTGCTATCCTGTGTTCATCCTTGGCCACGCCCCCCTGCTCCAAGCACTCCTGATTCCCCCCATTATTTGCCACCTCTTCAGGAAGACAGATCTGATAATACAAATACAAGAACTTTTTGTAACCAAAATTCCTTTCTTCACTGAGCCATCCACATTGTAAATTTGTCCTAATGTTTGCCTATCACACATCATTTTTTTTAGAAATAATTGAATTTCCTTTTCATACTGGTTCCCCCCGATACCTCTATTTTTTAATTACCTATCATGTACTATCTCTCAATCCTTCAAAACTACATAATAAATTATTCTCTCTCCTCCACACTTACATACTCTCTTTTTGTTTTTTTGACAAAGGAGGATGGTAAACAAGCAGCCCAAAATTCCTGTTACTAAGGAACAGACTTTATCTCATTCTCACATGAGGCAGCACTAAACCATCCAGTGTGCATTAGGTTTTATCAAAGGCCTTCTTTCAGTAGGTCATGTGAGGAATAACTGCAACAGAAACCACCCAGAAAAAGATCCTTATAAAAATACATAAACCATCTCAGTTATTCCTTCATGATTCAAAGAAATATTAGCTCCATTCTAAGGCTGTCCTGGTTAACAAAGCTTCTCACCCTGTTACAAATATTATGCACATCAGTTCTGTAGTAAAAAGTAAAAATTGATCTCCTCCAACTAAATAAGCAATTTTGTTCCTTCACTTTCCAAATATCTTGACCATAGCTGAACCTGAAGTCCTAATCTGACCAACAAACAAAGAGCTTTGTCTGAGAACTCAGCTCTTGCTTAAACAACATACATCAGTTCAGGTCCTACCACACTACACTCATTTCTAAAATCTAACATTCAATTTCAATTTCCACTATGCCACTCAAACAGCTGGAAAGACACTTAAAACACAGACCTTCATGCCTGAATAAAGCAATTCACTTTTTCCAGAACAGCACAATGGCTTCAGATTTGGAGAGGCTATATACCTTATCCCATCTACTCCATACTCATAACTGAAATGCTGTAGTGTGTTTGTGGACCTGCAAACAGATACTTTCCAATGTTTCAGTCGATCCTGATATTCTGTGCACGGCAAAGAAAGACAAAAGAATGGCGATGTGATGCTTTGGCTTCCTATGGGAAGTTCATGATTTGATAAACGCTGTCTCAAAACTAGGAAAATTTAAAACCTATTTAACACAAATAACCATAAACTTCAAATGTTGTATCATAAATTTAAAGTGCATTTTTGCAGAGGTAAGGCCCCTTCCACCCCATACCTCTACTACTAATATACCCTGCCTTTGAGATCACTGTACCTTACAGAAGGCGAATGCTCTGAGACAGTCATTTCAGAGTTATTTCTCCATATGCTGTTGCAGTTCCGAGGATTGTAGTTATGGTCCTAGAGCATAAATTAGGAACCTGATGCTTTCTTGATGGTGTCAGACACCAGTCATGAATTCAGTTTAATGTTAAGCATGTTAAACACCTCTAACTGTATTTATGATGGGAGCATACAGAAGAAATAAGTAGCCCTGTTGACCATATTCTTTGCCACGTCACTGCACTCAATGATAGGTCTGATCAGTGCAAATACAGTGGAACAATGACTTCCTTGGACCTAGATTTTCTCATTACCATAGACACTTGATGGTCAAAGGTTAGATTACTCTCTCTGTGTGTCTCCAAGTCCGTGACAACTAGGTCAGTTGCTCTGGGTATGTTGTCAATATGATAGTTACCAGGGGTGGATGACTTCCCGAAGGACACCACTATGCACTTCTTGGTTGGACAAGTGAAGTTTAGGGCTGTAAAACAAGCTGGAATGGCAAGCTATATCATTTAGAATTTGACAGGCTAAAGGATATGCTTAAATTTGGTAGATAAATATTGGGTACAATTTATACTGTTAAGGACCACTACAGTTATTATGTTAATATAATGCTACAGAGTTGTGTGTTTCAGTTTCCTTAACAACACATCAGAAAACAAGAGAATGTTTGAAGCGCCAATGTCTACCACACACATTAAACGCAGTAAGATCTTGGATGCAGGAGTGCAGTGTGGTTTTCTGCAAGACAAACATGACTCAAAGTTGATTATGAGGGATGCGCCAACTTTGGTTTTCTACTACATACATATGGCACATAAAAATCTTACACATCTTCCCGATAGGCCCATCATTTCAAGGGTTGGGGGATCCTTGAAATGAGTTGCATTCGTTTAAGATGCAATTTTACAACCCTCTATTGTTTCTTCTTTTCTACCTTTAAGATAGCCAGCACATTTGGTTAGCAAACACTATTTGCAAGATGACTGACAATTGCTCTCCCACCATGGATATTACAAGCCTATATATCAGGAGTGAGCACAGACAAAGCCTAGAGGCTATGGTTATTTCTCATTACTGTGTTACATTTCAGGAAGCAGAGTCTGTTGAAGAACTTGGCTAAGTTTTGTAAAACATGAAAAACTTCCAACAATCACTATTTTTTTACAACCAAAACCAATGGGGACAAAATTTGTTCCAGCTGCACAAATATATTTATGGGGTAGTATGAGAATAAACATATATACAGAGATGTTATTATCAAGAAAAGACACATTTATTTTTCATATATAGGTAAACTGTTCTTCATAACTAAGGGTAAAAATGAACAGTCTGCATTTTTTGTTAATAGAATATACTCAAATGCATGTAGAGTTTTTCACATATAACATTAATACGTAATTTTTACTTAGATGTCAAGTTTATTGCTTAGGAAAACAAATTAAATTTCACCCTATCTAGGAAGTCTACTGATGAAAACTTTTTCCATTTGACAACTCCCTGTCCAAACACTTGAAAGCTTTACTTTTTTTAATTTCTCCAAATGTTCAGTGTTTCTAATATGATGACAGGAATGGACCCTGTTCCTGAACCAAGGTATGATTAAAGCTCATGAAATAAGTATTGCTTTAGTTTCACTTCCATGTGAGAATACCTGTGGGTCTATAAACTGTTCAGATTAAGGCATTTCATAATGCAGCTGGCAACATTACAAGGACAATTTGTAACAGAGGTTATACCTTGGACTTACCACTTCTTGATATAAGGTGGAAAACTGTGGTTCACCACTATGTGGTTTTACAAATGTGGCAACATTCTCTGAGTACTTCCACTAACATATATTTATCACAAGTAAACACTGGGATGTATTAAATATGGAATTGTTTGAAGCATTAAACTTTTCCTATATCAACTCAATGTAATCTAATCCATACTTCTTTTCCTTCATTAAATACAGAAACTTCAGTGGAAGTGGACAAGTTATACTGTCCAGATTGCTCTGTTTGTACTTATTGGGACAACAATAAATTCCATGAAAATAATGGGTTATGTGTATTTAAATGTATATGTCATCACTGTCAAACTGCACAAGTGGTTTATTTTTTGATGTGCCCTTACTTGAAATATTATTTCTGGCAAACATCTAGAAATGTTGGCATCCGAATGCTATTAACACCTAACAGAGATTTGTAATAGAACACTTACAAGTCCTAAAGTAGAACATTTTAATTTAAAACAGGGTGGGAGCAAGGAAGAAAGTACAGTTGTGTACACTAACCATAAATGTAGATGTTCGAGTGTATTCACTGTTGCAGTCATCACACTTGGGTTATCTGCCTGCAGGTAGCCCTCAGTCGGCCCAAATACCAGAGTCTTGGGATTTCTGTGTCAGATGCTGTCGCCTCTTCCATGACGTCAGGTCATCAGGGATATAAAACATGCAGCCAACACCATTACATCAGTCTTTCTTGCCCTAGATGTCAGGAGCCCCCAAAATAGGAAGCAATCACATGGTGTGGAACACCTCCAGTAAAAAGTAAATACCATTTCCATAAGATATGGCCAAAAGAGAGGATAGTTAGAAAGTATAGAAAAGACAGGGGCCTGGAGGGAGGGTAACCAGGACTGCAAAAGTGAATACACTCGAACATCTACATTTATGGTAAGTGTACACAACTGTACTATGTTCTTCGTGTTTCACTGTTGCAGTCATCACACTTGGGTTGATTCCCAAAGCTGAGGAAGGGTGGAGGCAGTCAAGAAGTATTAGGGCTATCTACCAGGCCTTGTAAGACTGCTGTGGCAAATCCAGCTCTGGATTTAGAAAAGATAGGTAAGTTGTAATGCTTGGTGAAGGTGTGTACAGAACTCCAGGTTGCAGCTTCCAGGATGTTCCTGGTAGGGACTTCCCTGAGAAACGCTGTAGAGGTAGAAGTAAGCCCTAGTGGAATGAGGTCTGATCCTCTGTGGGGTAGGTTTTCCATGGTGTTTGTAGCAGAAATGGATGCAGTGTGCTATTCATTTAGAAATGGTTTGCTTTGAAATGGCCTTGCCCTCTGCCTCTGTAGCAAAGCTGATTAGAAGCTGGTCAGATTTTCTGAAAGGTTTAGTCCTGTCAAGGTAGAACCTGAGCTGCCTGTGCATGTCCAAGGAGTGCAGGATCCTTTCCCCTTTACTCTGAGGATTAGGAAAAAAAGGTTGGTAAATGGATGGATTGGTTTAAAGCTACACTGGATACCACATTGGGCATAAATGATGGGTTAGTCCTGAGGGAAACCCTGTCTGCATGGAAGATAATGAAGGGTTCCACAGCCATAAGGGCCTGTAATGCAGACACTCTTCTTGCTGAAGTGGTGGCTAGCAGTCAGGCTGTTTTCCAATAGAGGAATTTTAACTCTGCTGTAGCAGCATGCTCAAAAGGGGGAGCGTGAGCTTCTGTAGTACAAAGTTATGGTCCCAGGCAGGAGTGGGAGCTCTCCTTGGGGGTCTTAACTTGTTAGCTCCTCTCAGGAACTATTTGATCAGAGGGTGAGAGAAGAGGAGTGGCTCAGTATTATAATGAGCCGAGATGGCAGAGGCATGAATCTTAACTGATGAGAATGATAGGCCTTTGTGGAGCAGCTCTGCTAAGTAATCTAGGATTTGAGGTAAGGTGTGCACGGCTGTGTCCTTTCCTTGAGACTGGCTCCAAGAACAGTATCTTTTCCACTTTTCTGAATAGGATTTCCTAGTACTAGGCCTCTTGGCCTCAAGGATAACATCCAGCACCTGTTGCTGAGGGTTGCTGGTGATGTATTCAGGGAATAAGCCAGGCTGCCAGGTTCAGGGTTTGCAGCTGAGGATGCAAAATCTGTCCCTCCTGCTGGGACAGCAGAGAGGAGTCTGATGTAGGTGCCAAGGTGGCACTGCTGTCAGTCTGCATAGGAGTGGGTACCAGTGCTGGCGTGGCCAGTCTGGTGCAATAAGGATTGTCCTTGGCCTGTACTGTTTGATCTTGAGTAGTACGTTTGGAAGGAGGGGCAGAGGGGGAAAGGCATAGATTTAGAGGTTTTTCCCATATAAAGGATAGGGCATCCACTTTCCAAGCTTGGCTGTGGGGATTTCTGGTGCAAAATTTGTTTAGTTGATGGCTTTGGGGGGACACAAAGAGGTCCACCTCCAGTGTCCCCCACCTGTGTATTAGAAGTTTGAATGAGTTGGGTTCCAGTTTCCACTCGTGTGGGTCCATTAGATTTCTGCTTAAGGCATCTGCCAGTGAATTTTGTTTGCCTGGCAGGAATTGAGCTTGCAGGTGCACTTGGTTGCTTAAGGCTGTGTTCCACACAGCCATGGCTAACCTGCAGAGTGAGTAGGAGTGGGTTCCCCCCTGCTTGTTTATGTACACATAACTGTGGTGTTGTCTGTCTTTATCAGGAGTTTTGAAGGCTGTCAGTGCATTCTGTACAGCTAACATTTCTTTTTGATTGATATGCAGGTGAATTTGTCCTGGGCTCCATTTGCCTTGAATGCATTTGCCTGCCATGTGAGCTCCCCATGCATAGTCTGATGCATCTGTTGTCAGGGTTTGGGTGGGGGGGGTGAAAGAAAGGGAGTCCCTTGTTGTGGTTGTAAGCCTCTGCCCACCAAAGAAACTCTGTCCTTAGACAAGGAATGATAGGAATCACTGTTTCCAGGTCCTGAGAATGTTGACACCAGAGACTTTTTAAGTACCATTGAAGTTTCCTCATATGCAATCTTGCATATGGAATTAGTAGAATGCATGAGGCCATGAACCCTAGGGCTTGCAGTATTTTTCTTGCAGTTAGCTGGGTTTGGGTGGCCAATAGTTTGAAGTAATTTGTCAAATAAACCTGCTTTTCTGGAGTGAGGAATGCCATCTGGGAAGTTGTGCTCAAGCTTGCTCCCAGGAATACAATTTTTTGGCTGGGTACCAGATGTGATTTCTTTTCACTGATGGTGCGCCCCAGAGAAGTTAGGAGTCTCTTTACAAATGTCAGGTGCTGAAGTAGCAGTTCCTGACTGTCCACCTGAATCAGGCAATCATCCAAGTATGGGTAAATTTGAATATTTCTCTGCCTGCGGTAAGCAGTGGCTGGAGCCAGGCACTTTGTGAATACCCTGGGTGCAGTAGATAAGCCAAAGGGAAGTGCAGAGAACTGATAGTGCATTCAGCCTACCCTGAAACATAGATATTTCCTGCAAGATTCCCTTATGGAAATGTGCGGATAAGCTTCCTATAAGTCTAGGGTGACTAGCCAGGAGTCCTTGGCTAGCATAGGAAGGAGCTGCTGGAGTGTAAGCATTTTGAAGTTTGGTACCACCAGGAAGGTGTTGAGAGTTGATAGATCCAGAATAGGGCGCCAAGACTTCTCTTTCCTGGGCACCAGGAACAGTCTGAAGTAGAAACCCTGTCCCCTTTGCTCTGTTGGAACAGGTTGAATAGCCCTGACACTGACAAGAGAAAGTACTTGCTTTTGGGCCTCTGCTCACTGGTTTGGAAGAAGGCCTGGCAATCTGCTTGGGGTTGGCAGAGAGTGGAAATAGAATCTGTATCCCTGGGATACAATGTTTAAGATCCATCGATCCTGGGTAATATACTCCCAGTTTTTTGCATGCAGGGCGAGTTTTCCCCCTAGGGGTGCAAGTACTTGGGCATGGCTGGGAAGGATTAAGGACAAGTCATTGTGAACTTTTTCCATAAGGGGGTGCCTTACCACTCCCTGTTTTGAGGAGGGAACACTCCATTGTTTAGATCTGTGCATACCCTGAGACTGTAGTCTTTGTGGTCCGTTGCCCCTGGGTTTGGGCTGAGAAGGTCTTGGAGGGACTGGAAAGGACCATTTTTTTGAAGGCCAATGCCTACTGAATCTAGGTGGCTGTACCTGTAAGAAATCTTTAACAGTTTGCATAGATTTAGCTTTTTCCTCCATCTTAAGAAATTCTTCTGCTTTTGAGCCAAACAAACATTCTTGGCTTAATGGAGAATCTAGTAATTTTGCTTTGACATGGTCAGTCAAGATTTGTTCCTTCAGCCAAGCATGCCTTCTCAGAACAGACCCAGTGACAGCAGCCCTGTAAGATGCTTCTAAGGCATCAAAACCACACTGCAAAGTATGTTTACCAACTTGGTTTGCAGAATGCATTAAGTCTTGTAAGTCTTTATTTTCTGTACAATCAGGAATCAACAACATTTTTGTTTTATTAAATCCATAATATGCTGCTGGTACTTCAAATGTGAAATTGTCAATTTAAAGCCCTGATGGCAAGAGTTGCAGAGGTATATACCTTCTTACCCCATCTGTCTAGAGCCCTAGAATCCCTGTCCGAAGGGGTAGGGTTTTTGGCTGTAGACTGGGAAATTGTCTCTGGATCCGCAGGGGGATTTTTAAAGAGAAATTTGTGAGAGTCAGGTACTCTGTAGTACCTGTCAGGCTTTCTAGGAGCTGGTGTTGAAGTATCAGTGGTAAGGCTGGATTCCATGAAGACATCACCTACAATATCCAGAACATGGGGTATAGCTAGAGGCCTATGCTGAGGCAAGTCTAAAAATTCCCTGAGTCTCTTTTTGGACTGTGGGTGGTCCTGGCATTCCCAGGGTAAATGCTCCCTTAGGGTATGCAAAGTTTCACCGAAAGAAAAGTCCTCTGGGGGGGGGGGGGCAGAGGGAATGAAATCCTCTGCATCTGAATCCTCACAGGTAGATAAGGGTATGTCCTGGTAATCACAGGGGCCAGAGTCATCGGACTCATGGTCTGAAGAATCAGAAGGAAAATCAATTCTTTGTCTTTCAGAGGGGGAAGGCTGGCTTCCCCTAATTAAAGTAATAAAGTCTTCAGCCATTCTAAGCATTTGTTTCTGTGGCATGGGAGCTTGAGAATGCGCTTTGGTTGTTGGTTTCCTAGGTGTAGTGCGAACTCTGGGCCTGAGAAATTCAGTAGTTTTAGTCATTGACGAAGTAGTCGGTTTAATATGAACATCGGAAGGACTGAATACACCCTCAAAAGTCGGTGCCTGCACAACAGCTTTGGACTCATCCAAGGTAGAGACATCCACAGGTTCCATAGTCGAGGAAGCATCTCACAGCATACCGGACTCCGAATGAGTCTCAGTTGAGGCCTGCAAATCTGTATAAGTGGGTAACAGGGGCTGTGAAAGCGCCTCACTGAGTACCGGTGGACTGGCGACTAGCTTAACGGAAGCGTCGTCGACAGTTTTGGACCTATGCGGTCTGTCTCTGTCTTTATCTTTGCGTTTTTTCAGAAGATCGGTAGTCAGATGTCTTACCGAAGCCATTTCAGAATATGGAGAACGACAGCGAAAGAATTTAGAGACAAAAGTAGCCTGACAACGAATAGGTCAGGTGTTGAACAAGGCACAATACCGACAGCAAGAGACGTCATGGTCTGGGTCAAAACAGGTGACGCAATAAGAATGAAAATCCCTGTGAGGTATTTGCTTTTCACAGGCAAGACAATTGTTAACTTTTACTGACATCGGTTAGAGCAAGAAAAAAGGGATACTTAGCTTTAGAAGACTTCAGGTTTGAAACTCGAAAAACACTTGCAAACTGCTTCTGCTTCGGGCTCCTGTGCGGCAAGAAAAGCTGATGCAATGATGTCGACTGCATGTTTTATACACCTGACAACCTGACATCTTGGAACAGGCAACAGCATCCGATGCAGAAATTCCAAGACTCTGGAATTCGGGCCGACTAAGGGCTACTTGCAGGCAGATAACCCAAATGTGATGACTGCAATAGTGAAACACGAAGAACATCTAACATTTTTTATTTTCAAGTTATTTATAGACAATCCTGGGCCTCACAATACCTCCTACCCCCTTGGCCAAAAAGAGGCTAAATGTATTTTAACAACAATATCCAGAACTCTGACTGAGTTACTTGTTGCAAATGGATGCATAATACTTATTTGCTTAATTTATTACACTTTATTTAATGATAGTTCTTAGTTGGCTTATATAGACACAGACATTTTTGTGTATATAACTGCCAATGTATTAATTCATTTATTAACAACTTATATGCATATTAATTTGAATATATTTAAGTCAAATTTCATTTGATGTTTGTTTATTTACATCATTTGCTACATCATGTCTTCAACCCCAAAGGCTGTGTATTTTTGTCTACATACCTCCTCAATCCAAAACTACTTTTGTATCAAGTTAGCACAGGATTTCCTAACACAGGTCCTTAAAGTAGTAGTGCAATTATCTAAGTTATTGCTTTCCTCTACATTGTGTATATACACATGTCCACAATTACCACAGGATAACTCTCCTCTAAAAGAACCAGACACCAGAAAGGTAAGGTTATTAGCACTTTTGTTCCCTTTATTCACACTCCAAAACGGAACTTCATGAGATACACACACACCTTACCCACTTCCCTTCCTTTAATACAACTCATTTAAATAATTTAGCCCAATCAACACTTTTTATAATCAATTAAACTGATTAATTAAATTCTACATTTAAAATCCATGAGCATGCACTTCATTATTTAAAAGTGTATATGCATGTTTTTTCTCTTTTTCCTGATTATTTTCCTAATGTTGTTCTTCAGAACTGTAATTAAAAATTCATGCAGTTGAAGTTACACATTTTAAAATTATTTCACGTATTAGGAACAATAATTTATTTAAAAATGCATATATGTTATTTATATTGTTATTAATCATAAAAAGAAAACTTTCCTGTTCAAATCACTTCTGCCTTTAAATGCAGTAAGCTACTTAATGAAATTCTGTCATTGATTCCAGGGAAAACTGTGGCATTTAATAAAACCTGCCAAAATGTTTCCCTGTACTCCAAAAAACAAGACCAATTACCTCCTCTCTCCTGTCTACCCACCTTTTCCAAAACACAAAAGAGGAACTTCCTAAAATCCTTGCACCTTACTATGTCTATATAGGGCGCTGGTTTTATCCTGTCTCTTTATTGTGTGTACATACTGGTATATTCTCTTTTTTAGTTTATTTTCCATTTTTCCTACTTAATATGCACAGCACGACTGGCACAAAGCTACATACACTACACTTTTTGTGTTGCAATTGTAATTTCTTGCTACTGGGATTGTTCTTTTGTAGCCTTCAATCGCTATGTTACTAGTTTCGAATATGTATATACACTCCCTGCATCCATTGCATTTCCTCATACTTCCAGGTGAAATCCTATCTTTATCTTTATTCCTTTCAAACAAATTCTTGACATTAGGTCCCCTTCTAAATACTATTTTTGGTTTGTTACCCACTTTTTTCTGTTAACCCAAATGCCCCGAAATCACAATTCCAGTTTTTTTCCCACTGTTTTTCGTAGATCTAAACTATCCTGGCCATATAAACAACTGGCTTCACCTTCTGTTTTATTTACCCCAATCAGATACTCTGGATTTTTCAATAAAGGGGGATAACACTCATTTCTTTTACTTACTACATAATTCTATTGATCCTCTAATACGCTATTAGGGTACCTCCTCACTCTAAGCATATCCTTCAATTCTTCTAACTGTTCTTTGAACTTGTTATCATCTGTTGTCAGCCTTGATGTTCTAATCATTTGGCCCTTTACCAAATTTCTTTTTTGCCAAAATGGGTGGTCACTTTCAAAATGTAGGAAACTATTTGAGTAGGTAGTCTTCCTATAAATGCAGGATTTATAGCATCCTTTCCCTCTGTTTTTATATAGGTGATTGTCCAAATAGTTAACTGCTTCATCCTCAATTTTACTAGTGAAGCTTAGAAAATCAGTAGAGGTATTAATGTATTCTAAAAATACATCTATCTCTTCTACCTCACCTTCCCAAAGAATTAGAATGTCATCCAGAAATCTATAATATCTATATATATTTTTCCTGAACCTACAGCTTAACACAAATTCAATTTCCCATTGCCAAAGAATGATGCTGGCAAACACTGGGGCTACTGCTGCACCCATTGGTACCCCCCGGATTTGTTTGAAATATTCTCCCCGGAACTATACAAAATTATATTTCAAAACTGATTCCGTGAGGGTAGCTAATGCATAAATTGTACCTTCTGAAGACCTAGTTCCTTTACTTAAAGTTTCCTGACAGTATTCCATTCCTTCCTCATGTAGAATACTCAAAAAAGGTCCTTAACATCTATACTCAAAAAAATATTTTCTCCTTGAACTCATTTTTCGCCATACACTTTAATAGATGCTAGGAGTCCTTTAACACATGTTTTTTATCCTCGAAGAATCCCTTTAGATGGAAATCCAACATTTTCGCTAAGGGTTCCATCTTACTCCCCCTCCCTGCCACTATAGGTTTCATTGGTGGATCCCCTAATGATTTATGGATTTTGGGGATCCCAAAAAAGGCAGGTATTACGGGATTATTGACTTTCAGGAATTTCACCTTGTCTTCACTAAAAGTATATTCCTAAAAAAGTTCTTTGAGAGTCATATCCAATCTTACATTAAAGATGTTGATCTCATTCAGTGATGCTGTACTAAAGTAGGAACTATCGTTCAGGTATTTCATCATTCTACTTGTGTAGTCATGGTGACTCATTATGACTACCCCACCTCCCTTATCTGGCCTCTTTATGCTTATTTCTTGATTCCTCATTATTTCTGTTAATACTTTTTGTTCTTCATTTGTTAAATTTTGCTCACACTGTTTAGCTCTACTCCCTTTTAAATGTCTGTATTCTATCTCATTGAGTCTTTCAAATAGGGCCACCAGTGGTAATAAAGGGGGGGTATATGTACTCCTTCTTTTCAACATCACCCTATTATCTTCTCTCTCTTCTCCATTTTCCATTACCAGTTTTAAATTAATGGCCCTTGCAAACAACTTTAAATCCAAAATTGTACTAACCATATGGTTCTGTTTTTTGGGGATATAACTGGACCCTTTTGTATTGTTTAAAGGGGTTCCACTATAATTGTAGATCTTTAGCCCCTTGTATTCAAAAATAATGTCACTTTCTTTTTCAACATTCATATGTGTATTCTCCCCATTAGTTTCAGTATTATTATACATTTCTTCTATGTAGTTGTTAAAACTTGCATTTGTTGTTAAACTACTAGCTTCCGAACCATTCACTTCAAAAAGACAATACTTTCATCTGTCATATTCAAAACATTTGTACAGTTTTTATTCCCCACATGTTCAATACCAACAGTCCCATCCATTACTACGGTAATGACATTAGTTTCTTCCACATTTAAACCAGAATTGTTGCTTATTTCACTCATACAACTGTTATTTTCATTTAAATTATTACCATTTGAGTCATTCAGTTCAAAAAGGACATGATTTATAACTTTCCCATTCAATGTATTCAAAGCACTTTCAGGGTTTTATTCCCTGAATGTCCATTTTCAACTGTCCCATCAAATGTCTCTGTACCAGGACATTCAATACACTTTTCAAACCAGTTATTCTCAAAAAGTTCAGGTGACTTTACCATTGGTAGAATGTTTGTGGTGGTGGCAGTCTTCCCTTCCTTCCATTCTGGCCCCCTTGTTGTCCCTGGTACTCTTTCCAGTTCTGATTTTTATTCCTGGGTGTCCAGGAACCGTTTTTGTTTTTCAGACATGCAGACCTCCTTGATAAAGGTCGAAAATCCTGCTCCAACCCAGCCTTTGTTCCCTAAATACCTCCGGATCTTCAGTCTCCTCGCCTGGTTGAATTTCAATTACTTCATCGTCTGTTTTAACAAATGGCACCCTTGACTGGCTACTCGCACCTGGAATCGGGTATGCCCTTTTCTGCTAGTATTCCTCTTGGTCTCGCGTCAACTTTTTTTTTTTTTTTTTTCTTTTTAATTGTAGCCTCGTGCTGCTCAACCCGTGGGAAAATACTGTTATAAATCCCTGTACTGGACTCATCCATGGGAAATAATCTCCCTCTGTAAAACCATTACATCTTCTTTTAATGTGTCCATACTTCTTTGATTTTCTTTTATCAACCACATGAATGCTATGCCTGTCTGGTCAAATAATTCAAGTAACTAACGGTGAAGGGTTAAACCACTCTGGATGTTGTTGGGGAACTTGCAAATTCCCAGCCCCTTTGGCACTCTTCCTAATTGGATATAGTAGTCGAAAAACATATTATTTAGTTGTTACCCTCTATATTTCTTCAGTGTTTTTTCCAGCTTGTACACCTTTTGCTTGAAGCTGGAAATAGGGTCATCATTATTACTTTTCTGGCCCCCGTACCCATTCCAAAATTGAACCGGCTCTCTATTCAACCAAGTGAGGAATTCACCCTCTATCACTGGTTGGGGCCCACCCGTTCCTGATGTACCTCTTTCGCTGGCCTTGCCTACTCCATTAGTGTTCGTTCCTTTCCGTAACACCCCTGAATAGGACGCCCTTGCTTCTTGTAGCTCTCCCGGTGCTCTAAAGTTTGTTTCAGTTAACACATTAGCTTCTTTAGATCTACCAGAACATACTAAGTCCACTTTATTATTAATTTGAGTGATCAAAGCCAGCAATTCATTAAACTTACATTGTCCTCTTTGCTGGCATTATCAAGAGACACGGAACTACCCGCTTCCATTCTTCACCTCAAAAATAACAGCAAAAATCTTTCTTGTAGTTTCTCTCTTCAGAGCCAACTTCAAGTAAATCCAATGTGTCACGGTTCTCGGTGAGTCAAGTACCCTGTGCACTACCGTACACCAGAATACACAAGTAAGTAAGTAAGTAAAAGAAATGAGTGTTATCCCCCTTTATTGAAAAATCCAGAGAGTCTGATTGGGGTAAATAAAGCAGAAGGTGAAACCAGTAGTTGTTGTTGTGTATTAACATATGACCTGGATAGTTTAGATCTATGAAAAATAGTGGGAAAAAACTGGAATTGTGTTTTTGGGGCATGTGGGTTAACAGAAAAAGTGGGTAACAAACTAAAAATAGTATTTAGAAGGGGACCTAATATCAAAAATTTGTTTGAAAGGAGGAAAGATAAAGACAGGATTTCACCTGGAAGTATGAGGAAATGCAATGGATGCAGGGAGTGTAGATATATATTTAAAACTAGTAACATTGCGATTGAAGGCTACAAAAGAACAATCCCAGTAGCAGAAAATTAAAATTGCAACACAAAAAGTGTAGTGTATGTAGCTTTATGCCAGTTGTGCTGTGCATATTACTTAGGAAAAATGGAAAACAAACTAAAAAAGAGAATATACCAGTATGTACACGTAATAAAGAGACAGGATAAAACCAACGCCCTATATAGCCATAGTATAGGGTGCAAGGATTTTAGGAAGTTCCTCTTTTGTGTTTTGGAAAAGGTGGGTAGACAGGAGAGAGGAGGTAATTGGCCTTGTTTTTTGGAGTACATGGAAACATTTTGGAAGGTTTTATTAAATGCCACAGTTTTCCCTGGAATCAATGACAGAATTTCATTAAGTAGGTTACTGCATTTAAAGGGAGAAGTGATTTGAACAGGAATGTTTTCTTTTTATGGTTAACAACAATATAAATAACATATATACATTTTTAAGAAATTATTGTTCCTAATATGTGAAGGAATCTTAAAATGTGTAACTCCAATTGCATGAATTTTTAATTACAGTTCTGAAGAACAACTTTAGGAAAATAATCAGGAAAAAGAGAAAAAACATGCATATACACTTAAGTAATGAAGCACATACTCATGGATTGTAAATGTAAAACTTAATTGGTTTAATTGATTATAAAAAGTGTTGATTGGGATAAAGTATTTAAATGAGTTGTATAAAAAGAAGGGAAGTGGGTAAGGTGTGTGTATCTGATGAAGTTCAGTTTTGGAGTGTGAATAAATGGAACGAAAGTGCGAATAACCTTAGCTGTCTGGTGTCTGGTTCTTTTAGAGGAGAGTTATCCTGTAGCAATTGTGGACAATTGGTTTTGACTTTTTATTTTCTTGTATATACACATGTGCTTTTCTGTAACTGGTTTAACCTAGAATGCAGGTTTGTGAACATGCCAATTCATTTTCATTACTTTAATAAAGTTTGGAGTTGTAATAGTATTCTTTGATCATGGCTCTTTTGCATATAAAAATATAAAAAATTGTTGTTGAATATTGTTCTTAGATCTTTAATGATGGTGTTGTTTTATATAATCATTTGCTTTGCATATATAATTTATTTCCATTTTGCCGAGTCTTAAGATGCTACAGTCACATCTGGAGGGCACAAGGTGTGAATTTGCTGTAGATCATCTTGCTGGATATCAGCATTGTTTTAACTGATGTAACCAAGTTACCAATTCTTAAAGTCATCACCCACAGCCTATTTCTTATTTCACATCTTTATTTACTTATTTTACATTTATTGACCGGGATTGTCCGAATGAGTGGAAGAGCCCTTTTTCAGCAGAGGCCTGGGAAGAAAAGCTCCAACATATTATACAATTTTCATTACAAATTAGCATTAAATAGCAATGTTACAGGATTATTACAAGGCAATAAGCAGCAATACAATGTTATACAGTAGTAATCAGGAGTATAGCATAATAATTTCAAGATGTATAAAAAGAAATATGTCATTAAGATGAGTATAGTTTTTGGGGTAAGTGGTTACAAAAACCCAGTTTTATCATGATGTAGTTGCATGAAGGCAAGACAATTACAATAGAATGTTTCTCTGAGGCAATTTTCTTAATAGATTTTAGAAGACAGTAGAAAGACTAGTCAAGGAAGATTAGAGAGAGCTAGTGAGAAGAGTGCGTTAAGAGCAGAAAGTAGATTAAGGTATGAGAAGTAGGGGATGTTTAAGGAGGGAGAGTGCAGTGGCAGAACCAGTGACTTTTAAAGTGTTCTTTGGTGGTTGTCTTAAATTGTTTAGGATGTGTAAGGGTCCTGATTTCTAGCGGGAGCCTATTCCAGGCAATAGTGGGGTGATAGCTGTACATGTTTTGTCCAAATTTAGACTTGGGTTTGTAGATTTGTAGTAGGTCTTGGTTAGAGCTTCAGAGAGGTCTGGAGGGAGAATAATGGGAGATGAGAGGGGATAGTGCTGGGCAGTAGTAAGGCTGGTAAAGGATAGGATGGATGATTTGGAGCTGAGACAGAAGAAGCTGGTGGGGTAATTCAAGCCAGTTTAGGTGTTTTAGAGAGAGACAGTGATGGGATTTGTAGGTTTGTTGGGCAGCAAATCTAGCTACCTTGTTTTAGGTAGACTTGAGTTTGGTCAGGAGTGCTGAGTTAAGATTTGTGAGAATTTGAGAATTGTACATTAGACTGGTTAGAAGGTAGGTAAGAGAGAGAGTACTCTTGGCTTCAGAGGTAAGGAATTTCTTGTTACCGTAAAGGAGCCCTAGTTTTGAATGAGTCTTTTTGATACAGTTATTAACATGCAAGTCAAATTTAAGCTGATCGTCAATGGTTACGCCTAAGAGCTTAGTACTGGATTCTACCTGAAAGGGAGTGTTATTAAGGGACTGTATGGAGAAGGAGGGTTTAATATTGTTGAACTTTTTCGTAGGAAGAGTAGCAGCTTTGTTTTTTAGGGTTAAGGATGAGCTGGTTGTTGGAGAGCCATGTTTCAACTAAGTTAAAAGATGCCAGAGTAGCTGAGAAGAGCTTAGAGGGAGAGTTGGCTGTAGTGATGACTGTAGAGTCATCTGTGTATCGGACTAAAGATGACTAAGGACAGGAGGTATAGAGCTGATTAGTAAAGATATTAAAAAGTAAAGGCCCTAGGATAGACCCTTGAGGTACACCCATTTTGAAAGGGAGAGGAGGGGAGAGTGCAGAGTGCCATCTCACTGATTGAGATCTATCAGTGAGGTAGCTGGAGAACCATGCAGCAGTATCAGAGGAGAAGTTGAGGTTATGCAATTTGTGCAGCAGAAGAGAGTGAGACAGTGTTGAAAGCTTTTGAGAGGTCCAAGAATAGGCTAGAAATAAGTTTATGGTCGTCCATGGCTATAGAGACAGTGTTGAGGAAGGATAATAGAGCTGTAGTGGTGCCATGTTTGGGTCTGAAGCCGTGTTGAGTGGGTGCAAGCAGATTTTCCTGTATTAGATACTGCATAACTTGTTTATGAATACATTTTACATCTGAGAAGAACAGTCCAAAAATAACTGGTTCCATTAAAGAGGCTTATGGAATACTTCTGGTAATGCTAGTTAGTATACACAGACAACCCCTCAACTTGTTGTGTGCTGCTGTTTAATCAGTACTTAACTCACTGAATTACATATGGACTGACATTTAATGCTCAGTCTGTCAATTATTCCAAAATGTGAAAGTAGTAATGGTGGTCAACACTCATGTGCCATTGCTTAGCGTAACTTGAGGAATGTAAACAGTTTGCCAAAAGATCTTTAAGGCCATCATATAGCTCTGCTCCATGGTCTCTTAAAATTCCTACCTTGCAATAGCTTTCAAGTCCAGTATATCTGTTGTTGTGGCTTTCTTAACAAACCATTACCACTTAAGTATATCAAGAGCACTATTTTGAAAATCACCAACTTGACAGCTTTCCTGTCCATCAGGATCAGACGTTACTGGATGAGACAAAGTAACCACTGTTTCTCCACAGTTACTCACTGCTTCTCCAACACAGATCATTCACAACCAATGGTCCAGCCTCATTTGGAACACAGCTGAAGTATTCTTGCATGTAGGACTTACATTAATATTTTATTTTACAGATTCATCGAACAAATGTTTGCAAGAGATCTTCACTGCATATTTAGTTCTTTCTTTGTTGTCTACCTAATTCATCTCATGAACAATAAGTCAGTTCTTGTAACCATTATCAATATTATTTATGAATATTACTGCATCATCTCTATTATACACTTACTGTTTAGTTTAAAAAAATGCAGCAGTCATTTGTGCGTTGGTCTTTTTTCACCTTGACAAATGTAATGCTTTTTCTAGATACCTTGACATGAAGACTGACCATCTGCAGGTGGTACAAAACAAACTACATTGACATCATATTTCACTTGTTATGTGAAATTTGCAACAGCTCCAGGTTCATTTTGCATCATCTTCATAACCTTGGTATTGGTGTATTTGTCCACAAATGAATTTGGTTACATTATGGGAGGGAGTTCATTGTGCTATATTGTTTCCTGGCTTTGTCTTCTTCCACTCAAGGGCTGCAGATGGCACCACACATGTGACTAGAAATCTCTGTATATCACAGCATATCTGGGCACATACTTCTGGAACTTACTTCAACAGTCTTTCAAAAGTATGTAAAACACCAGAGTGCTTGCACAGAACTTTGCATATTCTTTTACTTAAGCTAGCATTGATGACAATGGGATGATTCAGTTTACAGGCTTTCTTCCAATGTCTTGATTAAAAAAATTACTAATCAATTTAAATTTGGTCAGATTAAGTGCTGTCAATCTTCCACAGAAATGACTTGGTTTCATTATGACTTTCCTACATACTCATTTTTTTCATTTTTGTTATTACACATTTTATGTTTTGGGTTTGTATTAATGCTTTGGCATATTAAGAGACTTGAATTGTATAATCTGCCTTTTGTTCAACTTCACCTACTCAAAATGTTGATGAAACTTGTATATTTCTTAAAGTAATTCTATTAAAAATACATGAAATATGTATCTTCCTAACTGTATTACAAATGTTTTATTCAAAATAACATTTTTGGATAGGATTCCAAAACAATCTATACTGTAGCAGTTAAGAGGTTGCCCAGCTCAGAGTAAAAAGCTTCTGTAATTTCTCATGCTGCATAGGCTAATGAGGAATTATGGAGGTCTATTCTGGATCCTGGAATTGTAGTTGTGGCCGGTACACCATACTCCTGTGCAACTTCACACTAGAATTAAATGCCGACGCAAATTTTTGACCTTTTGGCACTTCCCATTAAAGTGAACAGGCCTCTGTAGTGCAAGTAGTGGTCCATCTACATGCTAGAAAAGTTACTTCAACACTTCACTGGTGAAAACCCCGTCCCCTATACTAGTATACAGGTGGAAGTGTTCTGTTGCCTCTGATGACAAAATAGTACACATTAGCAGTGGTATACCTTTCCAATGTCTTTCACTTCATACATATCAGATGGATCAAATGTTTAGATTGTTCTAGGGGTGCGGAGCCTCAAAGCATGTTACCTCTGTTTTAAAAAAACATAACACTGCATGCAGGGGGGTGCATAGTGCCGCATCATGTTAACAGTGTATTAAAAACCCTAATGCTGAATGCATGAGACAGTTTTGCCTTTCATGCATGCAGTATTATGGCTGTTATACAGCTGCAGCTTTGGGAATGGCCAATATTGGAGAACCTTGGCAGGTATGCTGCTAGTTTAGTGATGCTTGGTCAACACCAGGAATAGGTAATGAGCCACTGACACAGAAATGTTTCAGTATCTGTAACCTTGTTCTGACATAGCAAGTATTCGTTACATTTGTGGTGTTGTCATAGCATTGGCATTCTTACTCTTCTTATAACTACTTTGCCCCTTGGTAAGTTGTCATACTGGAGGAGGCTTAACTGGAATTTAGCTTTTGGTGGCACTGGTGGAGACCCTTCCCAATGTCACCTCCATTCTCTTTCAATCTGGCTCTTAATGAATTATAATGCTAAAGTAATTTCCATTAATAATAATTTTTAGATTACGACCCCTAACAGAATACTTCTGAGATTGGAAATTATGCATTTAGAAATTTTGTTTTCTAACTTTGCTTGATCCAGAAGAGATGATGCCCCAACTTTTACAGTCATATGCATATTTACTTATCCAAATGTACTCATGTAATTTTTATACTCAAGATATAGCTTATAATCAAAAGTAGCTCCTGATCAAAGACCTGCATTACTTTTCTTGTTATTTTAGACTCCTCTGATATTTGCCACAAACTTCCATCTCTTTGTTTTCTACCAAATAACCACAAGAGGTATTAATAAACATTGTCCACAATCACACAGGGCTGGTGTATGGTATAAGATACATACCAAAGCTCTGCAATACTTAAAAAAGGACCCAAAAGCAATACAGCAAGGGTTGAGTCAACTGTGTTTATGAACTCCTCCAGATATGCATCTGGTATACAAATGGGATTTCTAGCGCAGTCCACAATAAGGGACTCCTGGAATGCTCTGTGGAGTGGAGGCTGTGATTTTTTTGGATGCCAATCCATGGATACAGAGCACAAACATCGACACCCCTGGACCCCATGATCAAGGAATAACACTATGTTGCTAATGGAAAATATTAACAGCATATGTGTCATTGAAGAGAACTGTAGGAAAGACCCCTAGATTCTGCTTTAAGAATAAACCGAATTTGAAATGAGAAGTTATATACCTACCATAACGTTCCATGTTAGTTGTCTTCTTCTCGCTTTCTTTCTTGCTGGATGGGTTTGGAGCCGATCCTTGGCTCCGACTCGGCCTATACTAAAGCTCGAGAGCTATTTTTACCGGCTCGAGGCTACCCTGTATCCCACAATGCTAGGCGCTAACTACCCAGATCTCGTTTGATAGCCAACACCATAGCAGTTCTGTTTTCAGAAAAAAAGGAGAAAGAGGAATACCTATATATAGAACATATCAAGAAAAAGCAACCATGGGAGTCCATACTGGGATGAAAAGAAGGCCCAGGAGGATCCTCTCGGTCTGTCCAGGCTAGGGGGTTGGAGGGTGGGACGCAAGAAAGAAGGCGAGAAGAAGACAACTAAGATGGAACTTTATGGTAGGTACATAACTTCTCAATGTTAAGTTGTCAATCTCGCCTTCATTCTTGCTGGATGGGACCGCATCCCTAGCACCTCAACCCTGGGTGGCTCATCGGAACAGACTCTTGAGGACGGTGGAACCAAAGTTAGCTCGGCTTCTGGAGGCCATGTCCAGTTTGTAATGAGAAATAAAGGTATGAGGAGAGGCCCATGTAGCTGCCTCACAAATGGAGTCTATAGGCAACCTAGCCTGAAAGGCTATTGTCGTAGCTAAGGCTCTAGTTGAGTGGGCTCTAGGCCTTGAAGGAAGTTCTTGACGCCTCAGTTCATAGATGAAAGTAATCACAGAAACCAACCATCTAGAAAGGGTTACTTTGGAAACTGGAAGGCCTTTCTTCCCTTCCGCATAAGACAGGAAGAGCTGCTCAGATTTCCTAACTTGCTTGGTTCTATCCAGGTAGTAACGGAGTTGAGGGTGAACATCCAAAAAATGCAACTTTTGTTCCGCTCTGTTGGAGTAATTAGGGAAGAAAACTGGGAGATCAATAGTCTGGTTTAGATTTGCCTCAGAAGATATCTTAGGTAAAAAAGACGGGTTAGTTCTGAGAGACACTCTATATTTATGGAGAACCAGATAAGGAGGACGAACGCAAAGGGCGTGAGGTTCTGAGACTCTCCTCATGGAAGTTATGGCCACTAGAAATAGAGTTTTCCATGAGAGTAACTTCAAGGAACAGGAAGCCGCAGGTTCAAAGGGAGGGAGAATCAAAGAGGTTAAAACCAGATTCAAATCCCACTGTGGTGGGGGATCTCTGATCGGGGGCTTAAGTAAAAAGATACCTTTAAGGAAGGCTTTACAAAGTTTATGGGACATAACAGTGGAGTCCGACAAGGCAACATGAAAATTTGAAATGGCCGCTAACTGAACTCTGATAGTGGATGAAAAAGAACCTGATTGAAAAAGTTTGGCCAAGAAATCTAGGACTGATTGGATAGGTACCGTGAAAGGGTCCATGTTTCTAGTCTCTGCCCAGAAGGAAAAACGTTTCCATTTGCTAGCATAAATCCTCCTGGTAGAAGATTTGTGGGAAGCTAGAATAATGTCACGCACCGAATGGGAAATAAAGGGTAGCCTGGCTAAGGTTGGAAGTGGAGCAACCAAGCTGTGAGGTTAAGAGAGGGGAGGGACTGGTGCAGCTCGCCCGACTGATGGGTCAAGAGATCTGGCACTTGGTCCAGATGCCAGGGCTGCTCCAAGAGGTAATGATGCAGGAACGGAAACCAGATTTGTCGAGGCCAGTAAGGGGCAATGAGGATCATTGTGGATCTCAATGCGGTAGCTTTCTGAATCAACTATGTGATTAATGAAAAGGGGGGGAAAGCGTACAGAAGACCCCAGGGCCAATCGTGGACTAGAGCATCTCTGGGGGGGTGGCCGGGAAGAGGGAAGAGAGTGAAGAAGTCGTGGCACTTGCTGTTTTGAGGTGTTGCGAAAAGATTGCAGCAAGGCTGACCCCATCTTCGTAAAATTTTTTCCACTACCGACTGCTTGAGAGACCACTCATGCGGCATGAGAATGGCTCTGCTCAGCCTGTCCGCTATGATGTTGGACTTCCCGGGGATATGCGTTGCTATCAGAAACCGCTGAAAAGAGATCGCCCACTGCCAAAGTCTGAGTGCTTCTCAACATAAGGGATAGGACTTGGTTCCGCCCTGCTAGTTGATGTACCACACTGCAGACATATTGTCTGTCTGAACTGCAATAGTCCCGATGGGAAGAGAGTCCTGAAGGGCTTGCAACGCTAAAAGTACTGCTCTCATCTCCAGGACATTTATGTGCAAGTGGCACTCGAAAGGTTGCCATGTGCCCTGGACTGTCCTGCCCTGAAAATGCCCCCCCCCCCACCCGATCAGGGAGGCATCCATTGTCACCGTAGCAACCGGGGGGGGGAACAAAGGGTCTGCCCTGAATGACTTGAAGGGAGACCATCCACCAAGAAAGGTGTTTCTTGCATGATTGGGTGATTAAAATGTTGTGTGACATTGGAAGCTGTTGAAAGGACCACTGGGAAAAGAGCATCCACTGAAGGATCCGCATGTGAAAGTGAGCTAGGGGAAGTAACATAATGGCTGCTGCCATGAGACCTAAAGTTTTCAGTATAAACCTGGCCTGGATTCTGTTGCTCTGAAGAAGGATGCGAACGTGTCTGTGAATATCTGAAATTCTTTGTGCGGTTAGTTTTGCGGACAGTTCAACTGTGTCTAATATGGCGCCTATGAAAGTAATAGACTGACAAGGTGACAAGGCAGACTTTTCGAAATTTATGGAGATACCTAGCTCTTTGCAAATGTGAATGGTGTAATCTCTGAACTGAAGAAGTTGACGCCTGGTGGTGGTGGTAAGGAGCCAGTCGTCCAGATATGGAAACACCTGGAATCCTTGACGTCTCAGATGAGCCGTAACCACTGCCATGCATTTGGTGAACACTCGGGGGACTGTAGTGAGACCAAAGGGCAGGGCCCTGAACTGGTAGTGACTGGCCCCCAGCCAGAAGCGGAGAAACCTCCTGGAGCACCTGTGCATCTTGATGTGGTAGTACGCATCCTGAAGGTCTATAGAGCACATCCAATTGTCCTGGCCCAAAAAGGGTAGGATGGACTGTAGCGTGACCATCCGGACCTTCGTTCTTTGGACATACCTGCTCAGCCTGCTGAGATCCAAAATTGGACTCCAGTCCCCTGTCTTTTTTGGTACCAAAAAGAACTTGGAGTAGATTCCGGATCCTTGCTGGTCTGCTGGGACTGGTTGGATGGCTCTTTTTCTTAGCAGTTTTGAGATTTCTAATACTGCTTGTTCCCTTAGACTGGGTGGAACATCTGGAAGGGGCCTTTTTGGCTGTGTTGGGGTGTGGGCAAAGGGAATTTCGTAACGCTCGGATATGATCGACCGTACTCATCTGTCTTGGGTGAGGGAAAGCCAGGCTTCTGGGTACAGTGATAATCTTCCCCTGACTGCCTCCGAAGGTGGACAGCCGAGCATCTTCTCAGGGATGCTGAAAGGGCTGGCCAGAGACAGCTTCTCTGCTACCCTGATTCTGCGGACCCCCTCTGCCCCTAGGGCGGTGTCTGTTATTGTCCCCCCCCGCCTCTAGAGGGGAACTCACCTTGTGCATCAGGCGCGACTCCCTGTGGTTTGCGAAACCACATTTTTCCACCCTTCTGACCCTTAGGGTATGGTCTAGACGGGGTGGAAAAACGGACTCCCACGGCAGAGAGAGTCTTGCCATCCTGTTCGCATCTGGTCAAAGTATCCTTCACCTGAGGTCCAAACAACGCCGAACCATCAAAGGGGGAGTTAGTGAAGGACGCCTTGAAGGGATCAGCAAAGTTAGAAAGCCGCATCCAGGCGTGATGCCTTAAGGCCACACCTGTGCCTGCAGCCCTACTCGCCCCATCGGCCGCATAGGAAATAAGCCGCATGGAGGAGTTAACAATCGAGTTTAGGGTTGCCAACTGGGAGTTGATTTTGTCTTGAGACCCCGCAGCTGTTGGATCCTGTAGAGTATCACCCATTTCTTTGAGCATGTCTCTTTGAAGGAGGGTGAAATGACACAAGTAGTTCAGCGACCGCATGGTAAAGGTCGCTGAAGAAAATATCCACTTGCCATACCTATCCATAGTCCAAGATTCCTTATTAGGAGGATGGATCGGTACTGAAGGATCAGCCAGTTCCTTCTTAGTGGCTGCCGCCACCACCATGGCATCAATAGGGACACCCTTGGTTAAAAACTACTTATCAGAAGGGGCTGTGATAAATTTTGAAGGCCTCCGTGGGGTAGGTTCCATCGTGTCAGGTGCCGTCCATGCCTTCCGTGCCACCACTTCCATGAGGGGGTCAAAGGGCGGAGACACCAAGGAGGTGGAAGGGCGAGAACCAAAAGCATCTAGGTAAACTGACTCGTCCTCGGAAGGATTGAGGGTAGACCAGTTCCCCCTCTGCTTGAGGTTCTCAAGGATGTCAGAAAAGGTGACATCCTCAGTGGGGGACCGCGGGGACCCTTCCGACTCATCCAAGTCAGTGTCAGATGTGACGGACTCAGGGGAGTCCACATGCTTCCTCTTGCATTTCCTCTTCCGAGGGGGCTCCCCTGATGGATCAAGGGAGGCCTCGGAAGAGGAAAATGCTCCCAATGGGGGCAACATGAGGCGTTGGATCTCTGCGGTCGGGGTCGAGAGGATGGGTAGAGACCGTAGCAGGCACAACAGTGGGAGGAGCTGAGGGAGCTGACCGTGGAGCAGGCACAGGGGCCAGCACACTCCTCATGACCTCAAAAGCACCCCTATTAGGCAGGGAAGAAGGTCCCCGCTCCGAAGAGATAAGGACCCCTCCCGGCACCGAGAGGGATGGCTCTGAGGCCGATGTCAGGGCCGAACTCACCTGCGCCAAGGCTCTGAGAGGGAGAACCAGGTTGGACAAGGGTCCGATGCCACTCGCCCCCCTCAGAGCCGACGAGGGAGTTCCGGCGCCCGGATCTCTCCAAGGATGGAACCATGGAAGAAATCGGAGCCGACGATGGAGCCGAAAGGTGTGGTATCGGGTCCGACATGTCGATGGTCCTGGCTCCCACGAACTTCGGCTCAGAGGAAGAGTCGGAGGAGGAATCGACGATGAAATGGGGATAGCCGCTGTCTGATGAGAAGGGCTATGAAACATCTGGGCCAGTGCCTGCGACTTAAGGAGTCTGCTAACCACCCTCTCGAGGTCATGCTCCGAAAGCCTGGAAGACCGAGAGGAATGGGACCGATGGCTCCGCTCCGAAAGCAAGGGAGATCTCGGAGCCAAATAGACTGACTCCAAAGAAGGAGACCTGGAGCGCTTACGGCCCGCAGATGGTTCCGACACAACAATCGGAGCCGACTGAGTCTTGGGAGCATTGGCTCCGGCCGGAGCCGATGTAGAAGCACTAAGAGCACCACTAGCCGAAGGCTCTGTAAGTGGAGCAGACAGCTTAGTAGGCTTCGAAGGTTTACCCGACGAAGACTTGGTCAGGGAACCTTCGGGCTTCAACAAGCCTCTCAAGATAAGCTTGTTTCTGCGCTCCTGCAGGACTCTTGGACTGAATGCATGGCAGACAGAACAAGAGTCCTGCAGGTGCAGAGGGCCCAGGCAATAAACACAAGAAGTGTGACCATCTGTCAGAGACATCTTCTGACAGCATGAGTCACACTTCTTGAAGCCTGATACCCTGGAATCTTTTGACATCCTGACAGGGATGACAAGTAACACACAACAAACACCCACACTCAAACTTACTTAGTCTAGTCACACGGACACACAAAGACTAAGATTATTTTAACTGAAAAAAAAGTAATTTAAACTAAAATTAACTAAAAATTAAACTAAAAATTAGCCCAAAGGCCTAGTAATCTATGGAGTGGGGGTAGGGAACGAGAAAGAAGATAGAAATAAACCTGAAAGGGAACTATCTAAGGCAGGGATACACTAGAGGGGTAAGCAGGATCTAACAGTAAAACTAATACTGAAAAAAGATAAGAAAAACCTTACCAGAAAAGATTTTTACAAATCTAACCTGAGAGCCGGCAAAAACGCAACCTCGCAGCTGAAGCGGCAAATGAGATCTGGGTAGTTAGCGCCTAGCATTGTGGGATACAGGGTAGCCTCAAGCCAGTAAAAATAGCTCTCGAGCTTTAGTATAGGCCGAGTCGGCTCCGAACTCATCCAGCAAGAATGAAGGCGAGATTGACAACTTAACATCAACTGTTATGTGGTGAAAAGGGTATGACAAATAAGTTAAATACTCAGGTACCTTCAAATATGGCAGACTTAGAGCATATTCTTCTATCAATACTACAAACAAATGTATACATCCAATCACTAAGAGAGTATATCAGCTGAGTACTTTTGCGGATTGTAACACCAAAAATGTGGTGTATATTGATTGCTACATGCCAACACTGTGTGCAGTTTTATGTTGGGAAAATGAACGGTCTATTCAAGACCAGGATTCTGAAACATCTTAATGAGATCAAACATAAGGTCAATGCACTGTCACAACATATTATGCGATTTCCTGGACATAAATTTTCTTTTATGGTGTTGAATGTATAATGAATGGACCTAGGAGAAGTGATTTATTTAATACTACTAAGTTTAAAGAACTTCACTGGAATGCAAACTTAAGAGCGAACTGTGAGCCAGGGTAAATGGTGTTTCTCCCTTTAAAACCGGCATTGAAGAGGCATCGGCTCATGAAAGAGATCTGATTGAGCAAGCCTCCTTTTAAAAAGCCTATTGTGCTAAATGGCTATATGAATCTGAAGAAGGGTTTCCAAAAGTGCTTATCCACCTTTTATCGTTGTTTTAAAGTGTATGTTTAATACATCAATTCCGTCTTGTGGATTTTAGCTTTGTTGTTCTTATTGGATTTGTTTTGGAGATCTATTTGTTCCGTTCTGTTTTGGGTTGTCTTTGTTGTTTTGTTTTACTTACAGAACGGCACATGATGGAAGGTGAGAATGTAGAGTTGAATTATCGGCCAGAGAAAGATGGTGGAATAGTAAGTGGTTGTAGCAGTAAAAGAATGAGAGGCAGTTGTATTAAGAATATGTTGACAGTCAGTATGAATCCTCTGTTATGTCTTAATCTTGCTCAAACAGACTGCCAAGACAATAATGTGGATTTGTCAATGGAACATTTTAATATGGCTTTTAAACAGATAGAAGACACTGCCTTTAGATTAAGACAGTTACAGTGGCAGCGTTTTCATCTAAAAGCCTGCTTGCACTACAATACTGTGCCTAGAGCTTTGAGGATAAAATCTATGCCATCCTATGGGAATTTATATCAGAACTTCTGGCTAGATGGCAAACTATTAACTTGGAAACTAGCTTTAAATATATGACTGTTAATCGATTATTTCAAGCCAATGGAAGAGGAAGCTGCTCTCTTCAGAGAGTAAACTAGCCAAGCTGGAGGATGCTGTGTTAATGGAAAAGGTTTCTTTTGAAAATAGAGAACTTGCAACGTGTTCTTATTGCATATGATGATACACTAAGACAAATTAAGATCAGGAAGCTGGCAAGGGATTTTAAGGATTTGAAAGACCTTAATATTTTTGAGTGGCCAAGGCAAACAGCTGAGAAGCAAGAAAAAGTAGATATGAATACCCCATAACCTAAAGGGAGTGAAGCAAATGCTTCTGAGCAGAAGGGATGTAGTGTTATATCAGTAAATAGGGATTCTAAAAAGAAAAAAAAGACAAGATATGGCAGTTGAGGAGCATAGAGATGATGCTTTAGGTGGATTTACAACTAAAAACTCAGACACTAATACTGCAAGTATTCTAAATTTACAGGACACCATACAGAATTTGGCAATGCATAATGTCATAGGAACTCACCCGAAGGAAATGGCTATGCATTTACCCTTTTTTCGGACCTTCCCATATTGTTGAAACAAAGACACCAACAGAGGAATGATCAGTCTCTGAGAAGAGACAGGAAGAAGAGGAAAGTCTCTACATAGATATACAGGGAAGGGACCTTTCGTCTGATATGGACACCACACTAGTTGAGAATTTATCTCAGTATCGGTTAAGTGAAGCTGAATGTAAGCTCTTGAATAAAGGGTTAACATTTATTCCCTCGTTACCATCAACACTCAGTGAATTTATAATAGATCTTAAATGTTTTGCTAGCAACCTGACTTTAAGGAATATGTATAAGGATGACGAAAAGATATGTACTAATATGGAAGCAGTTATATTTAAGAAACAGAGTCCTTTAATACCACCCTCACATCCAGTAATAGAGACATTTGTCAAGGTATGTGAGGATGAAGTAACAAGATTATGGAACAACAGATATAATGGAAGTAGGAAACGCTTTTATAACTTAAATATGGATGAGCAACAAGCTTTAAGGGAACTGAATTTTAGACCAGCAGACAAAGGAGGAGTGGTGGTAGTGTTGGATAAGACCTGGTATGCAGACAGAATGATGCATCATCTTAAGCATGAAAATACGTATAAACTGATACAGGAGTCTGAACTTGATAGAATCATAAATAAGGTTGCTATGGACTTACATGACTTTTTGTTTACGAGAACAATTGACCAAGATTTGTTTAATTATTTTCAAGTGGCCTTTCCTACGATTCCTGTAATTAAAGGATTAACTAGGATTCACAAAGACCGCCATGATCCACCCATGCGTCCGATTGTTTCAGGCAATGGGTGGATCACAGAACTCATTTTAATCTATGTGGAACATCGGTTAAAAAGGTGACTAAGTAAAGCTAATACAGTACTGAAAGATACAGAAGATTGTCTTCTATGCTTATCTATTTAGTAAGATGTCTCTTCCTTTGGAAACAGCTTTGATGGTCACTATGGATATCAGGAGTTTATTTACGGTCATCCAAAATAAATATGGCATAGAAAATGTGCGAATGTTTTTGATGTCAGATGATACTAATGAGAAGCAACATATTACACAGATTTGTATGCTTTTGGAGATAATTTGGAGAACAACGTACTATCATATGAGGATCAATATTTTCCGCAGAAATGGAGTGTGGCAATGGGCATCCCAATTCTAATATTGTATTGGCGCAATGGGAAAAGGAACATATTTTAATAATTGGAACATATGGACAAAACAGTTGCTGTTTTACAAACAGTTTATAGATGATCTCTTTCTCCTGCGGGAAGGTGAAGAGAGACATCTGAGAGCATTTTCTGAGTTTCTGAAGTCCACTACACACTTTCTAGATTTTGAAATCCATAGTGCTTTTGACAGAATTGACTTTCTTGATATCACTATTTTAAAAACTAGAAATGGTACTATAGATACAAGGATGTATCGTAAAGCATGTTGGTGAAATCATTTGCTACATTGTAACAGTATGCATCACGCTCATATTTTTCCGCAGGTTATAAAGAATCATTTTTAAGGAGCTCCAGGTTAGCTACTAAACAGGAAGAGCAAGCTGTTGAAATCTCCACTGTGAAGTAGCATTTAAATGCAAGGGGCTATAGGATGAAGGAAACAGACTGAGGGGAAATGGCAGTGAATCTGATGAGTCCAACCTGGAAAGAACCATATTTTTATTGTGGTGCAGAAAGGACCAATAGTATGTTAGCTCGACGAAGGGAAGAAACTGAGAATATAAGATGTACTCTTACATATAGTCAGGATATCCAGCAGATATGTGACATAATTAAAAACGATTGGACAATATTAACAGCAGATGTATCATTAAAGAGAACTGTAGGAGAAATCCCTAGATTCTGCTCTAAGAAAAAAACAAATTTGAAACAACTAGTATGTGGTGAAAAGGGTATGATAAATAAGTTAAATACTTAGAGGAGAGGAACATTCAAGTGTGGCAGATGTAGAGCATGTTCTTCTATTAATACTACAAATAAATGTATACATCCAGTCACTAAGAGAGTATATCAGCTGAGTACTTTTGAGGATTGTAACACCAAAAATGTGGTGTATACTGCTACATGGCAACTGTCTATTCAAGACCAGGATTCTGAAACATCTTAATGAGATCAAACATAAGGTCAACACCAATGCACTGTCACAACATATTATGTGATTTCCTGGACATAAATTTTCTTTTATGGTGTTAGAATGTATAATGAATAGACCTAGGAGAGATGATTTATTTAATACTACTGAGTTTAAAGAACTTCAGTGGACTGCAGACTTAAGAGCAAACTGTGAGCCAGGGTTAAATGGTGTTCTCCCTTTAAAACCAGCATTGAAGAGGCGTCAGCTCAGGAAAGTGATTTGATTGGTCAAGCCTCCTTTTAAAAAGCCTATTGTGTTAAATGGCTATATGGATGTGAAGAAAGGTTTTTGAAAGCGCTTATCAACCTTTTATCATTGTTTTAAAGTGTATGTTTAATAAATCAACTTTGTCTTGTGGATTTTAGCTTTGTTGTTCTTAAAGTATTTAGAGACAACAGATTTGAATGGTGGAAGGGTAAGCTTCAAGGACAAAGTGGAGGTCCTAATTAGGGAATGGTGACTTGAACGGAGATGACAAAAGAAAGGTGGTCATCACATAGGTCTCACAAACTTTGAGGGAAGCAAAGGAGATAACATTGGCACCTTGATGGATATTAGAAATAGCTGCAAGATAGATTTTGATGGAACAAAAGCTAAGTCCAAAATCAAAATCTTGTGACAGAAATTTCAAGATGCTAGTAAGACAAGCAGTAGAAAGGACCTCTCCCTGTAGCCTACAGGGAGAAATGTGACTGTTTGCTATGGTAACTAGTGCCAGTTCTCTGGGAGAGGTAAGAACCTGAACCACCCTCTGAGGGTATGAAGAACCTTAGCCATCACAGGAAGTGAAAAAAACAGATGGTTAATCAGACAGAACGAAGGTCTAGGTGAAGACTGTCAGTTGAGTAAGACAGCAGATTTTAGCAGGGCTTCAGGTAGAGGGGCCTGTCCAAGAGATGAGACTAAAGTAGTGCGAATCACATTTGCTGGGGCCAAAAAAAAGGTTATGAGGATCATGCTGGCATTGCTGTTCTTAGCCTTTTCCAGAAACATAAGGAGAGAGAGATAAAGGACGTTTGTTGACCACTTATGGGAAAGTGCATCTCTGGGGTATCCTCGCAAGGGAAAAAAATAAGACAAAATAAGTTGCTCCATTTGTAAGGTTGTAACAAGGCTTTCCAGAAAAATACATCACTGCCTGTGCTAATGACAGACTAAGAGACCACTTGTAATTCATCAGTAAGCAACTGCTCAGCTGGTCCACAAAGGAGTTGGCATGTTCAGAGATCTGACAAGCAATGAGAAGGCATTTCAAAACAAAGTCTCACTCCCATACTCTTATGGCCTCTGAAGACAAGGAATGGGAGTGAGCTCCCATCTGCATGTTTATACACCAAACTACCACCATGTTTTTGGCATGGAAGGCAGTTTTTGGCATGGAAGGCATTTGCACCAGTAGGAATAGTGTCCTGAAACACCTGCATTATGAAAAAGACTCCCTCATTTCATAATGCTGATATGCACATTTGTGTTTTGTAATGAGACAGTGTTCTGGAGTTCTTGGACTAGGACCTGAAACTGAAATGCGGGCAAATTCTATTCTGTATCATATTCTACTAATTCTGTAATCCATGTACTTATTCTGACTGAAGACACTTTGTTGTAAAAATGTAAAACTTTCTTATTAGATAACTAGACGGAGAGCAGGGTACACAGAATGAAGTGCACTGCCAGGGACTATTTGTGTAAATGGTCTTGGAATGCTAAGAATGTCAGAGGTAATGATGCTGTTCCTGAAATTGCATGAATCTTAGCGTTTTCTCTGGAATTGTCTTCCCTGTATGTATTACTGTTGCATGGATGATTTCTACAAAGAGTTCCAAACTTTGTATGATATTTTGTGGAGAATTTATGAACGGGGAAGAAACAATTTATGCCTTTTCCTATTTATCCAGCTGCTTGGAAGAGCTTTCAGAAGAGGAAAACAAAAAATTAATGACTGAAGGGTCAAGAGGAGTGCTAAGACTTTTTAACGTCCTCTGGAAAGGACTGAAATAATTAATATGCATACTTCACAGTGACAGCACAAGAGGGTATCCACTCTAAAACATGTATCAAGTCTATCACACCCACAATATAGGACATGTTAACCAATTTTATAAGCATTTGTGGTCAACTTTGTAATATTCCCCTACAAATTAAGATGTGCTGTAGACGGGACCGAACTGACTAACTTATGCAAAAGCTCTTCCTTTTATAAGCTGATCTTCCACTGGGGGATCGTGGTCTGAGATTACATTTCCTTCACCCCTAAGGAGATATCTGACTACTGAATAAGGTCTGACAAATTAATTAACGTCTGCCAGGTCACTAATACACAGTCATATATATTGTCTTTTTTTTTGTATTTTGCAGCCATGAACTCTCTCTCTCTGTCACACACACACACAACACACACACACACACACACACACACACACACACAGGCACACACACAGGCACACACACAGGCACACACACACACACACACACACACACACACACACACACACACACACACACACACACACACACACACACACACACACAAAATAATGGTATCTCTGAAGGATTTTACTTGTAATTTAATATGAGGGATGAAAATTTCAAATATTTTGAAAAAGTGGTTCTGTTTTTGACTGTCAAAGTTGTGTGCCTGCCCTGATGCTTCACATACAGTCATTTAGATACTATGTAGTGTCCAGGTCAGTGCAGTCTATAAATATGTGCTACTGTAAGACAACACTGAAATTCAAGTGTTTGCCTGTGGAGATGGAATGACCAGAATAGACAACAGAAAATGATGGGTAGCTACCAAATAAACTGAAGAGCAGTATGAACTATTTAAGGTCAGTTTCTGCACACTCATTCTTGTGATGAAAACACACCTGCAGCTTGTGACTACGGAACCCAGTTTTTAACTGGACTCTACAAGTATGCCATTGGTGTGATGTCGCCAACATGCAATCCTGAAGTGACAAAACAGCACCAAGACTAATTAGCTTCCATGCTTAACAATATTAGCATGGGTAGAAGATGAGGCTGGAATTTACTGGGAAGAATGGATGATGGTAATTAAGACTACAGACACTAGAACAAGAATCACTTCTTGTGATCACAATTAGAATATACAGACTGACATAAAAGGGAGCAGTCAGATATGAAGTCTTAAAGGAAAAATAACCAAGAGGTCAATGTGCTGGCCGAGGACTAGTGAGTGATTATTTTTTAATAAATAAGGAGTACATTGGCTGTTTGGTTGTTTTTTTTTCTGTTGGATTCATTTTGGTGGTTGTTTATAGGATATGAAGTCTTATCTAAATCAATGGCAATGTTACTGCCAGGCATATTTACAGATATCAGCTTACAAATCAGTTACATCATTACACTGCCTGTTGATACTACACAATATTTTACTAACTAATTTTGTACTACCGGATGTTGGTGATCCTACTTATTCTGTTGTGAAAGAGAGAATGGAATGGGTTGAAATCAAAGGGGACAAAACTGTTCAGTTCCCTTTTTAAAGGCCAATAAATGTGACATTGTACAAAATGATCATAAAAGAACTTTACTTAAAAAAATGTGCATACCTGTGTTAATGCAGTAACTCTGGTGCCCATTTCAGGGATGATTGGGGGCTCATCACCAGCTTGGAAGTCAAAGTAAATAGTTTTGTGTGTGAAAGTGGAAAACTCATTGCTGAAACAGAATTTGTAGACACCTTTAACGTTTGTTTTGTGGCTGAAGCTGTCATACTGTTTCTTGGTTTCCTTGTACAATATCCTTCCCGTGGGGTCTTCCATGTAGCAGTCCACATCATAGTTACCACCTGTAATAACCTTAAAGTAAGAAACAAACATGTGTTAGTCATTCCTCTGATTCATGCAGCATGTTTTTGTATGTGTTGCTTCATGTGTTCCAACATTGTTTTTTCTACAAAGATCAAATTTCATAAACAGACAACAACAAAAACCATCCCATTATGATGCAGGCACACAAAACAAGTATTTATTTGTTTACTGGGTGGTTAGACTAGGCTCAATAGAAGAGTCTTTTTTTCAGATCAGACTGCAAAATGAGGCATATAATTTTCTAAACTGGAATGACTGTATATTTATATCAGCAACATTTAAACACATACCCCAGGATTCAATAAAGTCCATGTAAGCGCCATATAGAACCTACATAGAATGTATCCATGTAGAAGGTCACGGTTCGCCCTCGGCAACATGCCATACATACTAATTATGGTGTGTGCCTAAGGGAGATCATAGCAACATGAATATTGGATGCCTGTAAGAGTGATGGCACAGCCACATATGTTTCGGCCTGTTTACCTTGACCAAAAGGTGTACAAGACATTTTATTTCATTGAATTGCATTTTAGTTTTTTTTTAACATTTATGTGCTTGTTTGTGTGGTGCAGCGTGTTGCTTAGCTATGCTTAGCTTTGCACCCATATACATCAGACATCTGCTACACATCTAAACATAGAAACCGGATGCATTCAATGTTAAGAAATACATTATTATGTGCTTGTTTGCGTGATGTGGCGTGTTGCTTACCTAGGTGTAGTGCGGCGTAATTAAGCATTAGACATTTGGTAGACATTTAGAAATAGAAACTGGATGCATTCAATATTGATTTTTTTTTTACATGTGCTTGTTTGCACGATGTGGCACATTGCTTAGCTAGGAGTAGCAAGGTGAACTTAAGCAGTAAACATCTGCTAGACAGGTAAAAACAGAAACCGGATGTATTCAGCTGCTGTAGGTCAGCTGCTTTTAGCAATGTGCAAATTTGCACAGTGAAGCTGCGCTACACTTACAGGCACTTTTGCAGTATATCTGAAAATATCCAAGCTTCGTTCACTATCCCAGTGGCTAGATAGTTTGACTCATGATCTACAGTGTAGTAGGTCCCAGGTTTGAGTCCTGACTAGTAATGCTTTTTACATACACTGCTGTGAAATTGTGTCAGGTGACTGAAACATTTGTTGACTTTAAATTAAATAATTGTTACATTTAGAAAAGTGCACGATGCTAAGCAGTGCTTAAACATGGTCAATGGTCTTTTCCAGTTTGCACATTGCTAAGCTTTGAT
The DNA here is from genome assembly GCF_019279795.1 of Protopterus annectens. NCBI lineage: Eukaryota > Metazoa > Chordata > Ceratodontiformes > Protopteridae > Protopterus > Protopterus annectens. Next base: position 1,301,550,375 of record NC_056739.1, read on the forward strand.
TAAACATTTGACGGTATAGTGGTGCAGCAGATGCATTGTCACCTCACAGCCAGAGGTTCTCTGTTCAATTCTCGGCTGGGGTGCCTTCTATGTGGAGTCTGCACTTCTTCCCTGCATTCATGTGGGTTTCCACTGGGTGCTCCAGTTTCCTCCCACATTATAAAGACCTGGCCAACTATCCCTCCAGCATCCTGCTCTCTCTGTAATGCACCTTGCTATGTCCCTACTTCCCACTGTAGCTTTCTTATTTGTCCCTTTTCTTTGCATTCATTTCACCTCTCTCTTTTCTTTTACAGCTTGGATGCAGTTTAACTCAGACTGCCCTCCTTTCTCTACCACATCCTACATTTCTCCTCAGACTCCATTCTCTGTATTGCTAGCTGTTAACCTCAGCCAAACTTCTAGGAAGAGGCTCCCAACTAACCCCACAGTGTAGGTGCCAACCTACAGCTTTAAGCTGTTATCTAGTGTAGATTTTGGTGTAAATAGTGGCTTGCACACTTGTGGACCCCCCGAGGACGTCTCTATATCCCTTTCTGTTTTCCATTTATATTTTAAGCTTTTTTAGTTTATTGTTCTTCCCCTCATAATCTACTAGACATCTAGTTATAAGCCATTATGTACTGCACAACTCCCTTTTAAGTACTACAAAATAATAACAAAACTATGAATATAAACTCAAGAGAAACCCATTCCTTCTCCCGTATTGTACATGTACTAAAGCCCTGAATAACATGGGTGTGTACTTCTCCAATTCCATTCAATTTCTCTCCTTTACAGATTAACTTACCAGCTATCTAGTATCATAGTGCTGTACCTGACTTATTTTTTTGGCATCCTGCCTCTTCCAGCTCCACTACCCTACCCCCATTCCCCACCACCGCCACTTCAATTACATTTATAGCTATTCTCATCCCGCCTACCCATCCATCCTCCAATCACAGACCTCCACCTCCACACTCCTCCCACCTATCTCATCAACCATCACATACATGCCCATCTTCACTAGCTCCAATCACTCCACCCTCTCCTCTCTTCCTAGACCCAATCTACTCACCTCTTACCTGCACACCCTTCCTTTAAGCCCACCTCCCACCCCTTAACAACTGCCCTCCCTCACAACCCAGTAATCCTAATTACATCTTTGCCTTTCCACTACTTCAATCCTACTATACCTCCCCCATCCTCAATCCCACACCACACTTTGCATCCTAACCTTCTATCATTCAACATCACATAACTATGCCTCTTATAGTCAGCATCTTTCTTTTTACATTCACTATCTACCTCTAGCTCCTTCTAAGACTATCATATATTCACACAAATTACATACCTCCCACACCATCCCCTTCCACATCAACCCACATGCACATCCTCCCTCCCCAGTTACTCTGCCATCTGCTCCAATCTCTGTAGAACAGATTTAATATTACAAAAGAAACTCATCACCCTCTCCCCACACCATAACCTTCCTTACAACTGCAACTTCAAATACTTCCATTACCTTAAAAAGAAGCCCCTACCTACCAATGTCCATGTTCTCAGTAATCTAGTCCTCTGTGGTGACATACATCCTAACCCTGGCCCTTCTCCTCCATCTCATAATTCCCCTAACTCCACAAAATCCCTAAACTTTACCACAATTAATCTCCAAAGTGTTAGAAACAAAATTCCCTAACTGCATGTATGACTAAATCAACATAAACCAGACTTTACCGCTATAACTTATACTTGGCTAAAACCATATATCAAAGATTCTGAATATCTACCCCCAAACTACTCCTGCCTTAGAACTGACAGACTACATGAAAAAAGTGGTGGCATCACCTTATTATTCCCAAGTACCTTTACAGTAACCCCATATTCCAAACCAATTCCCCTCTTTTCAGCTGCAGAGCTACTTGTTACCTTCCTAAAACTTCATGATTCCAAAAGCCTTTGCTTCATAGTTGTATACATCCCCGAGGCAATAATACTCCTATTCTTTCAGAAATTCTTACCTGGACAACCATTAATATAAAAAAATGAAACCATCATCCTAGGCGACATCAATATTAACTGGCTAGATATTTCCAATAATAACCTTTCTACAGATATTAACCTTCACATCTATAATCAGCTAATCTCTGACATTACTAGACATAACACTAAAGAAAATAAAGGCACAATCTTGGATTGGATCTTGGTTTCTGACCCAAAAAAATCACCTCCTCAGGGACTCTCCCAAATAGCATTAGTGATCACTCTCCAGCATTCATAATATGTAAGCCCACCTCCATACCAAACTTACACAGATATAGATACACCAGAGATCTATCCCATTTCTCCCCAAACACTTTCAGTGACATCCTGCAGAACACTAATTGGAGCCCACTAAAATTTCTCCCACTGACCGAAGCTGTAGAAGTTTTCAATTCTTCATTTCTTAGGATCATAAATAGTCTTGCCCCACTCCGGTTAAAAAGGATAAAGACAAAACATGATATATGGCTTACTAAGTCCACAAATCAAGTTATGTCCTTTAGGGATAAAGCCTGGCAAAAAACAAAGAAAATAATGTCTAACCTCACTCAATACAAACAACTTTGCAATTAGGCTAGATGCCTAGTTATCAAAAAGAAAAAAGAATACTTTGAGAATATCCAAGACCAACACAGACTAAACCCAAGAATTTCTGGGGGGGGGGGGGGCAAAAGAATACTTTGAGGCTATCCAAGACCAACATAGACTAAACCCCAGAATTTCTGGGGGCAATCAACTCCCTTCTCCACCCTGGAACTAACAACAACTCATGTCCAAACCCAGAAAAAACACCCTCTGAGACAGCCTCCAACACCTACTTCACTGACACCATCAAAATACTTACTACCAACTTCCCACCTATTATAACGGACCCATCAGGAACTCTATCTGTACATTCCCCTTTAAATCCCCTACCTGCTTTTACACTAACACCCATACCCACCTCCACCATTAAAATCTTCTTCACAAACTCAAACCCTGTACCAACATCCTTGATAACTTACCCGCAGAATACTTTCAACTCTCAGCCTCCTCCATTGCATATCTTAACATCATTCTCCTCAACAGGTCCATTCAGGAATCCTGCATACCTGATATCTGGAAAAAAACATTTACCCTTCCACTTCATAAAGGTGGCAACAACTCCAACATCTCTAACTTCCATCCTATTGCCATTCTCTCCACAATCTCCAAAATACTTGAGAAATGTATTCACACACAGCTCCTCAGTCATCTGATACAACACCATATTCTCTCCCCCACTCAACATGGCTTTAGGCCTGGACATAGTACTAACACTGCCCTCATTTTCTTTCTGGATACAGTAAAGAGAGCTTGATATGCTGGCTCCTTAGTCTCAGCACTCTTCCTAGATTTATCAAAGGCATTCAACACTATTTCCCACTCCCTTCTGCATACTAAACTCTCAAATCTTGGACTCTATCCCCCCCTACCCTCAGTAATAAGCAGCAATCTACTAGATGGCAACACTCTCCCTCCCCTTTCATAACTACAAATATAGATGTCCCCCAAGCCTCAATACTGGGACCCTTCTTATTCAGCATATTTGTCAACAACTTTCATTCCTCTCTCACCCACAGTGGTGTTATCCAATATGTAGATGACTCAACTATCATCTGCTCTTCTAAATCTGCCACTGCACTACAGCATCTCACCCAAGAAGCATTTACTTCCACTGAAACCTGGATGTCCCAGAACCATCTCGCCCTCAACCCCAATAAAACAAAATGTTTAGTATTTACCCCTACAAGATCCAGCCCAGTTGACAAGTCAATATTCTCCGTTCGCTCCCAAAACAACACCATCATTGAAGTTGTCCCCAGTACCAAATTGGTAGTTGATATCATTAATGACAAATTAACTTTCAATCTTCAAATCTACAGTAACATAAAAAAAACATCAAAAGCTAGGTGCCCTGTATAGGCACAACTATTTTCTTAGCATATCTGGCCTCATCTTTCTTGCTTCCAACACTTCTATATGGTGCTCCCATCTTCACCAATCTACAGTCCTCCTTGAAAACAAAACTAGACTCTTGCTACAACAAAGTTGCTAAATTTGCAACAAATGCAAACTTTTCTACCCATCACTGTTCCTCTCTGCATCAACTAAATTGGCTAGAATCCCCTCACTATCTTATTTTTCTACAATTAACTACAGCCCACAAGCTCATCTGCCACCCAGAAACCTGCTCTTCCCTGTCCTCCATACTGACCATGTACCATCCTAACCGACACCTCAGGTCAGAAAACAAAATGTTACTCTTCATAGAGAAACATAAGCTCTCAGCTGGTCAAATGTTGTATTCCTATACTGTCTCTAAAGCATGGAATAATCTTCCCCCTTCACTCAGAACTATCAGCAATCCTGCCTCCTTTAAAAAATCCCTCAAACTACATCACTCCTCTCATTGGTTACGCTCCTGTACCCCAACACACAACCCCAACTCTTGACTTCTTTCCCTGGTGTTACAGCTCTAACTTTTAGTTATGTACTTACCATAACTTTAGATGTTTGGGATCCATCTCGCCTACATTCTGTACTGATGGGTTCGGAGCCAATCCTCGGCTCCGACTCGGCACGCTATACTATAGAGCGAAGTCTCTAATTGGCTGAGCTATTCTATATCCCAGGATGCACCACCACTACTTCCCCAGATCTTGTTTGTCCGCACACATGCACACAGTCATAGACAGTTGAAATAACATTGCCAGGTGTTTCAAGATGAAACGGCTAAACTGAACCGTCCGGTCTCTTCTGATCTCCAAGGCAGGGGGAGGGAGGGTGGGTATTAGGAATGTAGGCGAGATGGATCCCAAACATCTAAAGTTATGGTAAGTACATAACTAAAAGATGTTATGTGATCCTATCTCGCCTACATTCTGTACTGATGGGACAGCGTCCCTAGCACCTGATTCCTGGGTGGCTCACTGGAAAACACTCCTGAGAACTGTGGAACCGAAGGAAGCTCGTCCCCGAGATGCCACATCCAATTTGTAATGAGAAATGAAGGTGTGAGGAGAAGACCAGGTAGCCGCAGCACAAATGTCACTAATGGCAAGCTTGGAATGAAAGGCTGTCGAAGTAGCCATAGCCCTAGTAGAATGAGCTTTCACAGTGGTTGTAAGCTCTCTATTAGAAAGAAGATAAGTATGACTAATGCAGTCTCTGATCCACTTGGCAATGGTAACCTTTGTGACGGCTTTGCCCAATTTATTGTCTGAAAAGGACACAAACAACTGATCTGTTTTCCGTGTTTGGTGCGTCCTATCCAAGTAGAAATGCAACTGCCTGTGAACATCCAATGTATGCAAGATGTATTCCGCTCTGTCTAAGTAGTTTGGGAAGAAAACTGGGAGTTCCAATGACTGTTGAAGACAAAAACTAGAACAAACTTTGGGAACAAAGGATGGATTAGGCCTGAGGGATACTCTATCCTTATGAAAAACCAGGTACGGTGGTTTGACACATAGGGCTTGAAGTTCCGAAACTCTTCTGGCTGATGTAATTGCCACCAAAAAAGCAGTCTTCCAAGAAAGAAATTTCAAGTCACAAGTTGCTGCCGGTTCGAAGGGGGAAGAGGTCAAAGCATCTAATACGAAATTAAGATCCCACGGTGGAGCTGGATGAGAAATCGGAGGTCGTAGCAGACCAGCACCTTTCATGAAGGCTTTACACAACTTATTGCTCATCAAAGGTGGGTCTATACTTTCATGAAAATTAGAAATAGCTGCTAATTGAACTTTGATGGTAGAGACCGAAGAACCTTGATTGAATAAGGAAGCTAAAAATTTTAAAACTTCAGACACCGGGGCAGTAATAGGATCTGAGTTGGGCCCAAATGGCGAATCTCTTCCATTTGCTGTTATACATTTTTTTAGTCGAATTCTTGTGGGCCGAGGACAAGATATGTATGACTTCCGAGTCCAAAACCTAGTTCCTGACTATGGTCGGAAGTGGAGGAGCCAAGCTGTTAGCCTCAACGAATGAAGGGACTGATGAAGCTGTCCTGACTGGTGAATCAAGAGATCTGGAGCCTGGTCCAGGAACCATGGACCGTCCAGTGCGTATTTCCGAAGAAAGGGTAGCCAGAATTGACGAGGACAGTATGGGGCAACTAAAATCATCTTGCACCGCAAGTGAATCGCCTTCTGGAACACCCTGGGAAGAAGGGGAACCGGAGGGAAGGCGTACAGCAGGCCGGTGGGCCAAGCTTGGACTAGGGCATCCTTGGGAACCCCCCCCGGAACTGGGGTGAGACAGAAGAACTGTAGACATTTCGTGTTGTGAGGAGTTGCAAAGAGGTCGCAACAAGGAGTTCCCCATCTTCTGAAGATCTGAGTTACTACTCTGTCGTTCAGAGACCACTCGTGAGGGGAGAGAATAGTTCTGCTCAGTCGGTCGGCTATCACATTGGATCTCCCCGGAATGTGTGTTGCTACCAAGAAACGGTTGGTTGCAACAACCCAATCCCATACTCTCATGGCCTCTCTGCAAAGGGGGTAGGACCTGGTCCCTCCCTGCTTGTTCAGGTACCAGACTACTGACATGTTGTCGGACTGAACGGCAATCATGCCCTGGGGGAGGTAATTGTGCAGTGCTTGTAGCGATAGAAGCACCGCCCTCATTTCCAGTATGTTGATGTGTAGGGAACTCTCGTCGGGGTGCCACATGCCTTGGACTGACCTGCCCAGGTAATGTCCCCCCCACCCCGTCTGGGAGGCATCCGTAGTCAAAGTGGCCACTGGAGGTGGAGGAACGAAGGGTCGCCCCTAATCCAGATTGGAGGAAAGAAGCCACCAATGGAGGTCCTGTTTGCACGTCTCCGTGATCATAATGAGGTGACTGAGAGGGAGATCCTGATATGACCACTGGACTGACAGGAGCCACTGGAGGATCCTCATGTGCAATCTTGCTAAGGGAACTAGGAGAACGGTAGCCGACATGGAACCCAACAGTTGTAGGACCATCCTTGCTGGGGCTCGGCGTTTGAAGAGCAATGCTCGGACTTGAGATTGTAATGTTTCTATCCTCTCTGTAGGAAGATAGACCCGCATTTGCTTTGAGTCTATCTCTACTCCGATAAACCGTATGCGCTGAGATGGCAGCAACACGGACTTTGCCCAATTGAAGGTGATTCCCAGGGAGTCGCCTAGAGAAATAGTGGCTGCTAGGTTTTGTAAGAGTAGACACCTGGAGGTGGCAGTTAGGAGCCAGTCGTCTAGATATGGAAACACCTGGAATCCTAGACTTCTCAGGTGAGCAGTCACCACTGCCAAACACTTGGTGAACACCCTGGGGGCTGTGGTGAGACCAAAGGGCAGTGCACGGAACTGGAAAAGACTGTCTCCCAGGCTGAAGCGCAAGTGTCTCCTGGATGCCTGATCTATCAGGATGTGATAATAGGCGTCCTTGAGATCTATGGAGCACATCCAAACACCTTTCTCCAGCAGCGGGAGAATGAATTGTAAAGTGACCATCCGGAACTTGGACTTCTTGACAGAACAGTTGAGCTTGTTGAGATCCAAGATGGGCCTCATGTCCCCGGTCTTTTTTGGCACCAAATAGAAGCTTGAGTAAGTTCCTAATCCGGTCTGGTCTTCGGGGACCGGTTGGATGACTCCTTTTTGAAGCAGCTTTGAAATTTCGAAGGCTGCAAGATCCCGTTGACTGGGTGGTGGGTCCGGGATTTTGGAGGGGGGGGCTGTGAAAAGGGGATGTTGTAACCTCCGGCAATGATTCAGAGCACCCATCGGTCCTGGGTGATATTCTCCCAGGCCTTTAGGTGCCTCAAAAAATGACCCCCGACTGGCTCCGGAGCGGCTCAGTTGGGCAATCCTTCAGGGATGCTGGAAGGTTGAGGAGCCATGAAAGGACTCGCGGTCTCCAGTGTTGCGGGGGCCCCTGCCGCCTCTGGGACGGCGTCTTCCTGAAAAATTTCCCCCTCCTCTGCCTCTAGAAGGGGGATCATCCTGCTGTGAGGGGTAAGTCTTCTGAGATTTGCGGAACCACATTTTCCCCCCTCTTCTAGCCTTGGGATAAGGCCTGAAGGGAGTGGAAAACCGTGCCCCTACGTCAGTCAAAGTCTTACCCTCTTGTTCACAGCGGGTCAAGGTGTCCTTTACCTTGGGTCCAAACAAGGAGGACCCATCAAAGGGAGTGTCGGCAAAGGAAGACTTGAAGGCCTCCGCAAAATGACACAGGCGGAGCCAGGCCTGTCTCCGTAGAGCAACACCTGTACCCGCCGCCCTACTCGCTCCCTCGGCCGCATATGAAATGAGCCTCATGGACGAGTTCGATATAGATGACAGGGTAGCCAACTGAGAGCTAACCGTCTGGGCCAACTGCTCAGGTAGGTTACCAGAGAGGGTATCTGACAGCTCCTTGACCTGATCCCTCTGAAGTCTGGTGAAGTGTGTAAGGTAATTCAGAGACCTTAAAGTAAAGGCCGCTGAAGTAAGGGTGCGCTTCCCGAACCGATCCATACTCCTGGACTCTTATTAGGAGGGTGGACGGACGTTGAAGCCTCTGCCACATCTTGCTGGGTAGCAGATGCCACCACCAAGGCATCTACGGCCACACCTTTGGATAAGAATTCCTTCTCTGGGGGGGCTGACAAAAATTTATTAGGGCGAGCTGGCACCGGTTCCACAGAATCCGGGTGCTCCCACGCCCTTTGAGAGATCAAATCCAAGAGCTCATCGAAGGGCAGAGACACCCAGGAGGCGGAAGGCTGAGCCCCGAAGGCCTTAAGGAATACAGACTCCTCAGCGGAAGGGGGTTTGGATTGCCAGTCGCCTCTTTGTTTGAGGATTTCTAAGATGTCCACAAAGTCGACATCATCCGAGGATGACTTGAGGGACCCCTCCGCCTCATCGAGGTCGGTGTCTGAGGTGAGAGACTCATCAGGCGAGTCGACGTGCTTCCTCTTACACTGTCTCTTCCTGGGAGGTTCCTCCGAAGAAGCTTCGGAAGGACCCCCAGGAAGGGAGGAATCCCCAATGGGGGTGACCTCAGGCTCCAGGGCTCCGCTGTCCTGAGACAGGGAGACAACAAAGGAACAAGTCTCCATGCCAAGGGAAGGTGCCTGAGAGATGGTGGAGGTAGCCAAGGAAGATTTGGCTAAAGCACTCCTCATGGCCCTGAAGGCCGGACCCCCAGAGTCCTGGGACGGTCTGAACCCCGAGGCCACAACAGTACAAGGCACTCCCGCAGCCGAAGCACTGAGAGGGAAGCTCGGAACCGAAAGCATCGGACCCGAAACCTCACCCCCGGGGCCGACCGAGGAGGTCCGTGTACCGAACTCCGACCCGAAGGTCGGGGTTGGAGTAAGGGTCGGAGCCGACCTGAAAACCTCCACCGGCTCCACCAGCACCAACTCCAACGGTGCCGAGGCTGTTGGAGGAGGAACCAAAACAACAGGGTGGACAGTCGGCTCCGGAGCCGACTGGGCTGGAGCCGATACTAACTTTTGAAAGACTGGAAACTGAAACAGCCTTTGAAGTACCCTGTCAATATCCGAATCGGACATCCTCGAGGACCGAGAAGAGACCGAACGGACCCGAGTTGACTTCTCCGCCGGTTCCGAAAGACTGGGGGACCGGCTCCGAATAGTTTCAAGTATTATCGGCGCTGAGGGAGATTCCACCAGTACAGCAATTTCCCTCGGAGCCGACGGGGACTTCGGTGCCGAGGTAGAAGAGTCTGAGTGTGCGACCTTTCTCGGCTCCGAAACCATTGGAGCCGAAGAAGGTGACCCACCTCTCGATGCTCGAGCTCTCGGCTCCGAGGACAGAGGAGTCGAGGCTGGAGGCACCGAGGCAGACCGTTCTGACCTTGGCTCCGAAGTCCGTGGAGCCGACGGAGAAGCCTGCCTTGATTTCTTTGCTGTCGGCTCCAACGGACTGGTCAGAGCCGAAGACTTCTTCTTCTTCTTCCTGGAGGGAGAGGGGGAAGAAGATAAAGCCTCCTCAAAGGAAGGGGAGATCATCCCTTTCAATATTAATTTATTTTTCCTCTCTTGGAGGACGCGAGAAGAAAAAGCGTGGCATACACTACACGACTCTTGAAGATGCTTAGGCCCTAAGCAATAAACACAGAGCGAGTGATCATCCGTTATAGACATCTTGTACCCACACTTGGTACATTTTTTAAACCCCGAAGGTCTATGTTCTTTTGACATCACTAGGGACAACACAAACAACCACTAGGGACAAAAAATAAGCACTGAGAACCAAATCCCTCTAACTTAAGCAGGATTTGACCTAGGCTTCGTAACAGACAAACAGGTAAACTAACAAGGCTCTAACAGAGTACAAGGGCAAGGCCCCTCTAACTAAAACGGGACCTAGAGGTTAATATATAGTAGCACAAAAAACAAATTTTAAACAGTAATCTTTTAAACGACACTTCTAAACTAGAGCGCGAGGAAAAACTCTACTAATAAGAGCGGGAACCTAACGCTCCAAATTTCACACAACTTTCTCTCACAAAAACACTCAAGAAGTGATAAGTAGCTGTTAAAACAGCTTTTGGGTGAAAAATTTGAAAATTTCTGACAGAAAATTTGTCAGTAAAGAGTACTTAGCCCAGCCAAGTCGAGACCACGTCTATTGCTGTCAAGCGGCAAACGAGATCTGGGGAAGTAGTGGTGGTGCATCCTGGGATATAGAATAGCTCAGCCAATTAGAGACTTCGCTCTATAGTATAGCGTGCCGAGTCGGAGCCGAGGATCGGCTCCGAACCCATCAGTACAGTATGTAGGCGAGATAGGATCACATAACATCTATTTTATTACTACCACTTCCTTCCCTTCACTCTCCCTACTTACTGCTTCCCTGTCTGTTTAGCCTGTCTTTTCCCCCTTAGCCCTTCTATCTCCACCTATTCTTACACTGTACTTAACTCCCCACAGCAATGAACCTTGCAGATATTCCATTCATGCGTTATTTGAATACATGCTATGTACCTTGCAGTTATATTTAATTCAAGTGTTATTTGAATATATGCCACTTATTACTCTTCTATTTTGCCATGATTGTAATCTTTTAACTGCTGCTTTATCAGTTTCATTCAATGTAATAGTACTGCTCAATATTTTTTTGTTATGCATATTAATATTTTTCTTTGTATATCATTTTGTGGAACTTTTCTCCCCGGGCCTCCACTGAAATTGGGCTCATTCCAGGCCCAGTGGACTTTCCCAGTTAACAAATGCAATAAATAATACATCTAGAGTGTTTCTTCCTGGGCCTCCACTGGAAATTGGCATTGTTCCAAGGCCGACTTTCTCGGTAAGCAAATGTTAATAAATAAATAAACAAATAAATAAATAAAAATAAACCTGGTTTGTGCGGGTCTATGAGATGCTAAGCAACGTGGCTCATTTTTGAAAGTTACAGTATGATGTGCAAGGGTGGGAATGCAGCCTATTTAACATCCAAGAGGCAGGAATTTCACATCATTCCTTGGAGCCTGACCTTGACTGTGGGTATGACTGCTGGTGTTGTTCAGGAATGCACTTCAAGGCACAAAAGTGGGGTGTGCAGGAGTCTAGGGTTTTCACTGGATTCGTATGACACCACGAACCCTGGCTGTTGCATGGTGACTACCAGGGCTTAGAGTGCACGTCTGAGGCCTGGGATAGTTTGGCACCTAACCAGTGCAACTGGTATCCCCCCCCACTGGTGAGCAGTGTCATCACCACTATGACAACCTGTACCATAGGAAGAAGCGAAGCCTGGACACCTTGGTCCAAGAGGCTAGGGATGGGCACACCTCACAGATATTCAAGTATGTTTTTCAGTAATTTATAAATATCATACATCTTTATTAATGTGTCAATGCAAATTTGGAATGGTAAAGCAACTTAAAACAAGTAAGCATTCAGTACTGTGTAGCATAGCTTCCAACTATCAGTTAATGTTGTGGTCTACCCAGATTAAGAGTCACTGTTCTGGTCTGCTCATTGTTTGAAATATGCTGCAGATTGCACTCAATAAATGAACAGAGTATACGGTAAGTTAACAGAAGTCTTAGACAGCTAGCCATGTGTGTAAAGGCCAGATCTGAAGCAACGTTAATCAATAAAGTGCATAAGAAGATGGTGCTTTGATAATTAGTTTGTTTCAAATAAAGTGTTCAGTATTCCTGTATTCACTGCTTGCGGGTTCTAATCCGACACCAGACAACTGATAAATGTAAAGTACTAAATAATGTGTCAACATATATCATAAATAAATGCAGTGCAATACCCAGATTAAGGGTCAAGCTTGTGTTCTGCTCATTTTGTCTGATATATGCTGTAGGCTGCAGTTAATAAATGAATAAGGTAAATGTGTAAGGTAACGGTACTCCTACACAGCTATGCATGTGTGTAAATGCACGATTTGACACAACATGAATTAAATTTTAAAGGCGATGGTGGTCTGATAATTTACTTTTTAAAATAAAACATTCAGTATTTCTATACTCACTGCTTGTGGGTTCTAATCCCACACCAGCTAATCCAATGTCCAGCTATCTAATGTAATTAGTGTACACAAACATACCTCTACTATGCTAAATGGTGGTATGTCAATGTATGCGTTGAAAAACATAGTAATCATATTGAAAAATTACACTTGCACCCTATTTCGAAAAGAGTACCACTGCACCTGAAGAACAGTGCATCAACACACCAAGCCACACTGTCAGTTAATTAGCACAGGTGTTTTAAGCAAAACATAGTAATTGTCATTTTCTTGTCATTAAGCATCCTTGTGTGATACTGTACATCATGCCACATCGTGCAAATCTGCTAAAAGATAAATGGAAAAATAGGATTTTAACTGGGATTCTGGTTGAGAAATATAGCACTATAAAGCCATACACATAATGATAGATATAAGTGAGGTATGTTACAACAGGTAAGTGTTCAATTATATCTACAAGTACAAATACACCTACTAAAGGATTAAGGGAAAATAGGATTTTAACTGGGATTCTGGTTGAGAAATATAGCACTATAAAGCCATACACATAATGATAGATATAAGTGAGGTATGTTACAACAGGTAAGTGTTCAATTATATCTACAAGTACAAATACACCTACTAAAGGATTAAGGGAAAATAGGAGTTTAACTGGGACACTGGTAGAGAAATACATCACTATAAAGCTGAACACATAATAATATATATTAGTGTGGTATGTAACAGTAGGTAAGTGTGCAATTATATCTACAATATTTAAAAATACACTTCCTATAACAGTGACTCAGTAGCTCAGTCTGTTAAATGCTTTGAAAACATTACTTTTTGGTCCATATGGTCATGGGTTCAAATACAGCTGTGTTTAACATTTAAAATGCATGTATGTCTACATCACCAGTATACATTCTGATATGTATAACAGTCTCATTACCTATTTATCAACCCAAAGCAGTACATTTTGAATTCCTGCTTCTAAATAATGGAAGTTAAAGGCCTACAAATAGGACCACATTTAAACTATTCCTATTCCAACACTAGAAAGTGCATAGAATGTCAGGTCATGGATTACTAAGAATTCCCAAAGGATTTTGAAGTATGTAATTCAAATGAGGCCCAGTCATGTCAGACCACAGCCCACAATGAATTGCCAGTGATATTACAGATAACCACAGCTGCACAAGTAACATACATACATGAAGGTTGTGCTAGAAGCAATGCTTGCCAGTACACACATTCCAGATGACTACCATGACATAAAACATGACTTGGCATTTATCCAACTGGTTGACATAATGGTTACTGTACCTCCTACCTTGTTCTAGGACACACCAAGCATGCTGCCTTTCACTCTGTTAATAACATCGTAGGCTAACGTACTCACCTTAAACACAAAGCTTCATTTACAGTGGGATGGATTCCCTCAATCAGCCTCTGGCTGTACAACAAGGCTGCTACAGGTCCCACAGTTACACTTAAGTGTTGTTGTCTTGCACAATTATCAGCCTCTCTGACCATGCCTATTGCCTGCAGCAGCAGCAGCAGCTTCAGACTGTAGTACAGACATCTGTATGTAAAAAGTAGCTGCTACAACCATTTTCTCTGTGCTGACATAGTATCTTTACCCCAGTAATTTCCACCCCAACATATGAGAAAGGGGATGAAATCTACAATGAGGCCTTACATCTTGTTAAGAAGTTGGATGGGATTGGCTGAATATACTGCATATCAGCTATGTATACTGCATGTAGCATTCCTGACCCACAGATTGGTTCAGCAGCAATCACCTGCTAATGAGAACCATCTTAAAAAGGCAAAAGCTAGGGTAACCAGTGTGTATGAGAGTTAGTATGCATGGTTAACCCGTTGACACAGTACTACAACATAGGATTAATGTACTCCATCAGGTATGTAACCATTTTGTTTCCAATATGATGCTGATACATTTGAATATACTTAGGGGAAATGGGGATTACATCAGTAAGTCTTTCTTAGAACTGTACTGATGACATGCCATTGATCTCCAGCTGTGTTACACCTACAGAAAATGTAGAGTACAGCAGGGGTATAATGCTGATTGTTAACTAGGTACACAGGTCTCCTGGATACTTCCTTTGTTAGCAGCTGTACTAGTGCATTGTTACTTTGCTGGCACTATTGTTTGTACATACATATGTTATGGGAGGCTTCCGGCTAAGCGGCACACTACAATGGACTCCTGTGTTGGGTGTGTGATCATATGTGAGTATATGTCATGGCACAAAAAGGAGTAGATCACTATTGCTACTATCCTATCTGTGTCCACAACCTTTGTATGTTTGGCACACTGTTGAATATAAGATGTGTAATCAAGCGGGAAATACTTTTAGCCTTCCCCTATTGATGTATCTCTACATACCATGCTCCCACGTATGTGATCCTGATATGTGTTCTCATTTATTTCTGTTATGGGGGATATCAGGCATGCAAGACGCTGCCACCTTTCACTGAGGTAGAAAACAACCACATTATTGAGCCCTAGCGACAACCACTACCAAGTTCTGCTGTCAAGAGGAAGGGCAAATAGGCAAGAGTGTGCAGCCTTGTGGGATGAACTGGTACATAACACTAATGCTGCAGGTCACCAGAATCACTCATATGAGCAGGTGTGAGACTGTGCCACAGATACGATCAACTCTGCATGCACACATGCAGGGGATTTGGCCACGGATTGTCAGGTCACTGGTGGTGGGCCTGCAGCAGAATAGCCTCTGTCAGTCACAGAAGAAATCCTGGTGAACCTTGCAACACAGGACAGCTCCCAGCCATCCATCAGTCAATATGTCATGGATGTGGGTGCTACTGTTTCCACTCAAGAGGAGCGTCCAGGTATGATTAGCTGGATCGGCATTGAAATATTGTAGCATTCAGCATGTCAGGCTGTACATAGTTTTACATGGGTATCAGGTGTTTTATGGGGGGGGGTTAGCTGCAGTTTTAAGCTCATGAAGAGATTGTAACCGACATACCTGATAACATAGCAGCTACTGTAAATGTGACATGTTTCGAGGTATTACACCTATTATTCTGTAACCTGCACTCCTGTTTACATTACCTCTGCCTCAAACTTTTTGAGAACTGTCAGGAATAGGAAGAGGCTGTGCTCCTTCTGCTGGTAAGCACAAAACTGTTTTGTCAGAGATGCAGATTTAGTTCAATGTGTTCGCTAAAGTGACATCCCAGGCCTGCTGGTTGGACTGATGTACTCTCTGCATGATTGCCAACTGTACACATATTTTGTGACTGTACACAGTTTAGAGTCATACCTATGCCTTGTAGGTGTGACTGTAGTGATTGATTTGACAGCACTCTCAGGACTTCACAGATTGCCATAACTGTCAGCTGTGTAGAGTTTTGCAGAATGTCAACAGTGTACATCATTTACGTTTTGCTCATGAGATTTTTAAAATAACTTTTACTTCCAAATAATCACAGATTTGGGTTAGAAAATAATGTTCTCATGTTCTACTATATGAGGTTGTGGGTTATACAAGTGTGTAAACAGTTGGTGAGGTTCCACACAGGCGGATTGATGGGGGTGCTTGTAGGAGGCCTGCTGTCCTTCTACCAACTGTTGTAGGTGTCTCATCTCATGTCACTCGGTGTATGTTTAGGGCTGTCATGGAAGCACAGGCATGTTCAGAAAGGAACTGCTGATGAATGCTCAGGGTTATGGAAACAGCACAGTCTGACATTTGTGACTATCTCAAACCATGTTGCTGATACCCTGAAACGGGTGACTGACGCAATGGAAATAAGCTGGTCTGAAACAGATCACACACTATCTGCCTTGGAACACACCTTGTCTGTGATGGAATGTCTGGTTCAAGTTGAGCGCCGGCCTTCTGGATGTAGGTCAGCAACAACATCTGCTGACAGTCAATGTGGCAGTGCAAAATCACGCTCCTTTAGTGGCAGTACATCCAGTGCTCCAGAGCGGAATGTGCTGTCCACACCCAGACATGGCAGGCCATGGGCTCATGGTCCTGGGCATTCCTGTAGAGGACACATTCCCGGCAGACAACAGTCACCCTCAGGTAGTAGCATAGCATCTGACCTTGGGTGTGGGGGTGCCAGTGCAACCCCTGGCAGAGTCAGTTCACATGTTCGGGGGTGGAGATGATGAACTGTCAGCTCTACCATGCACAGCTCACAGCTGTCCAACATACAGTAAAGAAGGGCTAGCACTGAGCTTGGCTGTGTTCACACAGACACTCACACACCACTGTCACATTCAGGTCACCTACGGACACACACACCACATTTCCATGTTCCATCGTGCCTGCTTCTCTTCCTGATTCACACACAAGCTTGCTAACTTATTGGGTCAGCCTAAGTCTCCTGCACCCCTACACAACATCCTGTGCAAGTGACGATACCTGTGTCACATCCCTATCATCTTTCTCATGGATGCAGGACAATAAAGCTATGTGTCTGATGCACAGGGTGGCTATCTACATTAATATGAATTTGCTTTATCCATTGCTGCTTTTGACATGCTACTTTTACTGGTCATTTAAAGATACTGTAAGTTGCCATTTATAATGACTATACCATAACAATGTGTGTACGTTACAATGGATGCTGCTGTAATGGCTGTGTAGTCACACAATGACAGGTGTCTCAAGGAAATATTTACATGTCACTGTCAGGATTGTGTAGGACACACCTATGGCTGAACATATACAATCAACCCATCAACATCAGAGCACAGGAGTGAATGTCAGCGCAGTAGAAAAATGATATCAGAAAGGTAAAAAAAGTATAGGTTCATAGGTTCATATGTGTTTAATAGGCTAACAAAAACAAGGGCCTATTTAAGCCTAGCCATGGATCCCTATACTCTGTCAAAATATAATACCCTTGATAAGTGTAAGCAGGGTTTTGGGAAGTGAATCATCTACAAGCCAGAGTGTGGGAGATGAACCATCTGCAGTTTCCCTGTGTCCATTACAGACACTGATTCTAAACCATATATGATTGTCCTGTTCCGCATTCAATTGTGTAACTTGCACTTGATTTCTGTTAGGGTGGAACTCTACTTCACAGGGATGGGGAGACTGTTCCACATAGGATGTAGTCTCTCTGAGTTACATACCTGTCTCTACAGCATAACCTATTTCTGCCACAGGCAAGGTGTAGGTCTGTAGAACAGGTAATTCGGGTGCTAGTTGTATCATGGATATGTAGGATGTCTGCAGTGGGGTCTGATACTGCCCTGTATGGCAGGCATACACCTCCCCTCCAAATCATGTAGGACACAGAATACATGGACAGGACCTTGACTCGGGCTGCACAGGACATGTTACGCACACTGTGTAGTGATTTTGTGAGGAGCCTCTGAGGATGTGACAGATGTCAGTTAGGCTTGGTTAGTGACATACCAAAAGTGGCATTGCACTCAGTGACAGGTCTGATGAATGCTGAATACAGCGGAACAGTGGCTTCCTTGGATTTACATGCCATACCTCTGTTTATAGGTTGCACAACATGGCATTATTTCCCCGATATTACAGACAGGTGACAGTCAAAGGCTAGAGCACTATGTGTCCATAAATTCCTGACTACTGGGTCAACTGTTGGCGTGCTATCAATATGACAGTTACCAGGGGTGGATGACTTCCCAAAGGACAGTATTGTGCATTTCTTGGCATGCAGTGCTAGCCTATGGCTCTGACAACAACTGTACATCTGTGTCAGCCCCTCCTGGATAACATTTGTGTCAGTGTGATATTCAATGACAGCTCCTAATTTGCAATCATCACCAAATTTAGTCAGCCAGAGACCACTGACATTGGCTGTGACTGCGGAGAACTAAATGCCTAAAAGGAGCAGTCTGAGGAATGATTTGTGAGGGAGTCCACTGTTGACTGGCCTCATTGTAGAGGTGGATTCCCCAGTGCTAACTTCCTGGATCCTGTCTGTCAGCCACTTGGCTATCCACCAGCTGACATACTAGTTTGTACCTAACCTCCTGAGTTTGTCAACAATGCCTGATGGGGTTATAGCGTCAAATGCCTTGTCAGGCCATGGTCAAATGCCTTCTACCAGCACCTACAGGACTGCATGGATCAGGCAATCCCAAACAAAACAAAGACTCTCTGTACCAAAGGCAAGCGTCCAGTCTGGTGGACCCCAGCCATAAACAAGCTCAACAACAAAAGGAGGAAGCTACTACAAGATAGAGCAAAATCCTTAAAAGGTAAGACACCGTTGATCATTATAAGTAAAAAACTAAGAGCTCTCATAAAATCATCCAAGGCAAATTTTGAGAGAAAAATAGCTAAGGACTCAAAAGATAATCATAAGGCCTTCTTTAGCTATGTTAGAAACCTGGGAGGAAACTCCCAGATATGCTCAGAATTAGTTCAAAATGATGTGAAAATTACTAAACCTACAGACATTGCCAACATACTGGCTGACAGGTTCAGTGCAAACTTCTCCCCCCCTCCCCCCCAAAAGGAGAGATATCTATACCAGAGGATTGTAGCCCCCAAACATCTCTAACGCCCAGGTGAGAACTGCTCTCTCAAGCGAGGCGAAAACACAGCATCCATGGGACCGGATGGTGTCCCCGGCTGTGTGCTCCATGAACTCAATGAGGAATTAAACCCGCAGTTAGGACAGCTGTTTAATCTTAGCCTCACCTCAGGATACGTACCCAAGGAGTGGCACACGGCAACTGTGGTCCCACTTCACAAAGGCGGTGCCTCCACCGACCCTGGAAACTACCGTCCCATCAGCTTGACAAGCCTGATCTGCAAAGCCATGGAGAGGATCATAATGGAACTCATAAATAAAGACATAGGGAACTTGCAGACTCTGGATCCAACTCAGTTTGGCTTTGTCAAAGGCAGATCATGCCTTTTAAACTTGGTTGACTTTTTCGAAACAGTCACCAAAGCCATTGATGAGGGAAAGGCAGTCCATACAGCCTACCTCGACCTGGCAAAGGCTTTTGACACAATACCCCACTCAGGTATCATTGAAAAACTCATCAGCTTAAATGTAAACCCATACATCACAAGATGGGTTGCAAACTGGCTAAGTGACAGAACCCACAGGGTCAGAGTTGCTGGTGCCATGTCAGACTCAAAGCCTGTCACAAGTGGTGTCCCACAGGGCTCAGTCCTGGGACCACTCTTGTTCGGCATCTACTTTTCTGAAGTACAAGCAAACACAGGAGGGTTATGGCTGACAAAGTTTGCAGATGACTGCAAACTGGGCGCCATAGTCAAAAACACATCTGACACAGATATCCTTCAGAAGGGTCTCACAGAAATGGATAACTGGTGCCAGAGCCATGGCCTAAAGTTAAACGCCAAGAAATGCATAGTCATACCCTTCGGGAAAAACAAGGTTACCCCTAGCTACCATATAGGTGGCAATCCACTGAGCACAGAAGAAGTTATCAGGGATCTGGGGACCCAGGTTGACAGTAACCTTTCGTTTGACACTCACGTTGCTAAAGTAGTTAGGAAGACCTTCTACATTGCCCACCTGATCATGAAGGGTTTCACATCTAGATCAAGGGAGGTCATCGTCCCCATGTACTCATCACTCATCAGACCAATGATTGAGTACAATGCCCCTTTCGGAATGTATCTGACCCAACACCTGCAGCAGCTGGAAAGGCCCCAAAAGTTCCTCACCAAAAGGATAAAGGGTCTCAAAAATATGTCTTATGCTGCCCAACTGAAAAAACTCCAGCTCTATTCAGTCGCTTACCGCTTGCTCAGAGGTGACCTGTGCCTGACATACAAGGCCATGTCAAACCCAGATTTGATGAACATGCTTCACCTCAAAAAATCTAGATCCCTCAGAACTACAAGGGCGGGAGACTTAAACCTTGACACGGTTATTAATAGGACGTGCTGGAGGGACAGATTCATCACCCAGAGACTCCCTATGCTGTGGAACAAAATCCCGGTACATGTGAGGCAGAGCACCTCGCTGGCCTTTTTCAAGAGAAATCTTGACCAATGGATGGGAGATCGCAGATATACCCCAGGGATTACCTCAGTGTCACTGCTTGACAGAGGCACAGCAAAATAATGGGCATAGTTTTCTTCAAACTAAAGGGGTGGCGAAAGCCACAAAACTCTGGGCTAGGCTTATAAATGCCCTTGGGCGATAGCCTAGTATGAACCTATGAACCTATGAATCATTTTTCCCTCATCCATTGCTTTGTTACCTTCTCAAATAGATCCATCAAGTAGGGTAGGCACAATCTGTCCTTGACGAAACCAAACTGGGTCTGGTTTCTAGGATAATTTCTTTTCATGTCTTTAGATATCAGATTACGGAGACTTCTGGGAATGTAGTCTCCACGGTCTGTAGATGGCCCACCTTTATGCAGAGGGATGACTGTTGCTGCTCTCCATTCATGAAGCACGATGCCTGGTTGGTGGCTACAGTGAAATAATAACTCCAGAAGGCCTGAAAGGTCATGTTTCATGCTATATAGAAGGCATGCTGGGATATTGTCTGGGCCCATTGATGCAGTGTACTTGGTCTTAGTGACAGCATTAAGGACCTGATCCCAAATGATAGTACGGGTAATTATATTTGATGTTATTTCCTGAGGGATGGTTGAGGGGGACATAGGGATAATGTTGGGGCCCAATGTAAGAGCCAGGAGGTTTGCTATATCATCTGCATCAGTATAGGTGGTTCCAATTACAATGAGATATGCACACAATTGTGTCTTACCTTTGCAGTTGCAGACATAGCTAAAGTATGCTTTGTGGTTGTCCTTGGCCTGGGAGGCCAAACTTAAATCAAATCTAGCTGTAGTGATTTCATTTGTCCTCTGATTTGTTTGTTTACTTTGAGAGAGTGTTTATGTCCTGCTGTGTGCTACACCAATGTGTTTTGCCATAAGTTTCTGATGTCTGCTATACAGCCTATCAACTCTGTGATCCAGTCAGGGCGGCTTGATTTTGACTTGGGTCTGTACTTCTCCCTGGTGGGTATGGCTGCCTCTATGAAGCTAGTAACATGCTTGTACAGAGTTTCAGTAAACATGTCTGTATAGGCAGCTATGTTCAAAGTGTTTATGGGGGCTTCAGATTTGGACAGTATATCACCTAACAGCTGGAGTACAGTAGTTCCTGAATATTCCATGTGTAGGTGGGGTTCCATGTTTTATTTCTACTTCAAAGGAGACCATTTGTGTTTGGGCCTTACCAGGGAAGACATTACAGTATGAGGTGTGCATGATTCTGCCATATTGCCGAGGCCCACACCCAGTATGGTTGCTCCTCTGGTTGGTGCACTGGCTATCTGGTTCAAGGAGTTACTGTTTACAAAATCCAGGAATCTCTGTGCCTATATGTTTGGTGTCATATAGGATTCTGAATTAATAGTGGGATATTGCAAATCACCCATACATATGGTATTGCGAGGGATGGCTAGTGTTTCCAATAAGTTTAAATACATGATATGGATTTCCAGATCCAGAGGGGTGCCTACAGCTTGCAGGGATGTAGTATTGGATTTTGCCTATTGTGACTTGAACCAGGCGCAGCTCTACTGCATTGTATTGTCCTGTTTAACCAGCCTTGAGGTATCTTTAGTTTTGCTGTACACAGACACACCTCCACCTTTAGTCCCTGCCTGAGAAGTAGCCAGCCTAACTGTGTGGAAGGCATAATAAACTTGCACTGTTGTTGTGCTCTCTGAGGCTTTGTGTC
This sequence comes from Protopterus annectens, assembly GCF_019279795.1. Taxonomy (NCBI): domain Eukaryota; kingdom Metazoa; phylum Chordata; order Ceratodontiformes; family Protopteridae; genus Protopterus; species Protopterus annectens. Next base: position 1,301,572,621 of record NC_056739.1, read on the forward strand.
AGTGACCACAAAGACATTTTCTGAGAGCTCAGTATCTGTAAATATAATCTAGGGAGGTATGTCACAGGTGATATACTCCCACATGGACTATGACTGGGTCATATCATGGGATCACATAAACTTAGTAGGCTAATGGCCATAGGGCCAGTACAAGCCTAGCCAAGTTCTACCCTTATTTCCACGATCAGCAACAATTGCCCCTGTCCAAGAGGGACACAGGTGAAACCCCCAGAGTGAATTTACGGTTACACATCCAATCGTCCAGATTGTATTTGAAGAGGACCAATGTGGTGCCTTATTTAACATGAAGTGTGAGTCAAATTCAAAGGTGTGGTTAACCTATGGGAGTCAAATCTGACCCTCCAGCATGTTGTATTACTGTCACATACCAGGTTAAGGTGTATACAGTGAGCAACCTGTGTACCAGTTGATATGCAGATATGCAGCATTTCCAATAAAGTCTGGTCACAGATTGCCTTATATGCAAGCCATAGATCTCTTCTAAGTAGTCTGCATGAAACAGAATAAAGTGACAGTGATTTCAGACGATCCACATAAGACAGATGCTGAAAACCTTGAATTATCCTTATGAGGAACCTTTGTGGTCTCTCCAGTTGCTGCAGGTGCTTGCAAAGATGCATACCAAAAGGGACACTCTATTCCAATACTGGCCTGATGGAGGAGAGTACAGAGGTTATAGCTAGGGTTACTCTTCTGGGTGCAATGGCTTTATTTATGAGATGAGCAATATAGAATGCCCTTTTTTACTACATGTGATCAAAGGTATGGTTACTGTCAACCTGTGTGACTAGGTCTCTCACCACTGAGTAAATACATAGGGTTGTTTTATTGTTAAGTGAGTTAGCAGGAACGTCGCACTTACTGAGAGGGATGTTAACACAGTTTTGTTGTTTTGAGGTTAAGGCCATGGGTGTGGCATCAATCATTTGTGTGTGTAAGACCCTCTTGTAGGATACTGCCATCATCTAGAGTGTCTATGAGGGATCACAGTTTGCAGTCACCAGCAAACTTTGTCAGCCACATACCTTTAATTTTAGCTTGTACTTTGGAGAACTACATTCCAAACAGCAGAGATGCCAGGACAGATCCCTGTGGAACAACAGTGGTTACAGATCTGCTGTTGGAGGTGGATTCCACTATTTTCACTCTGTGGGCTCTATCACTAAGCCAGTCAGTGACCCATCTAACAATATATGAGTTGATACCTAACTCAGTGACTTTGTCGATGATGCTTGAGTAGGGGGATAGTGTCAAACACTTTGGCTACATCTAGGTAGGCTGTATGCACAGATTTCCCCTTGTCCAGGTCCTTGGTGACCATCTCAATGTCTCAATGAAGTCCACAATGTATCACAGACATTATTTCCCTTTGACAAGTCACAACTGACTAGGGGCAGCTGTTTGGACCTTACCTACATCTTTGTTGATAACGTCCATGATGATTCACTCCATGGTCTTGCAGATAAGGCTAGTCAGTGTAATAGTTATATATTTCTCCAGGTCAGTGGAAGCACCAACTTTGTGCAAGGGAATAATGGTGGCCATTTTCCATTCATCTGTGACAAAGCCAGTGCTTAGACTATGTTTGAAAGGAGTACCCAATGGTGTTGCTAATTCCTGTTGGAGGCCATGTAGGATGCAGCCTGAGATGCTATCAAGTCCCATAGATGCTGTGTGTTTAGCTTTAGACAGAGCATTTACAAATTGCTCTTCAGCGATACAAGGTAGGGGACAGGTAGTATGTATGTCATGGGGTACACATGGTGGGGATGGGGGGTAAGGTATTCACAGAACCTGGCAGCTGACAGGTGAGCTACGTCCACAGGCTCAGTATATGTACTATAATTAACTACCAGTTCGGCACAGATCTGGCCCGGTCCTTTTAGCTGACAGATGTAACTAAATAACACATTTGGGTTGTCCTTTGTGGAGGAAGCTAATGTGAATTCATAGTTTGCTTGTGGGGACTTCACAACTATTATTGGCTTGTTTAAGCTGTATATGGGGTGTTTTCAGTTTAGGACTCATTCCCTTTTACTCTTAGACAGCTATTTTTTCCCTTATTGTAAAGCCTGTTAATGGCAGCTGTCCACCAGGCAGGTTTGCTCTTTCTTTTGGAGCTTGTGTTGGTCCCATCAGGTATGGCTGAGTCAGTGTAGTTAAAGAGGTGTTTGTATGAGACATTGGTGTAGACCTGGCCATAGTTGCCAGTTCCATCTGAGGGGGAGGGCAGTACAGCTATCTATACTGTCCCATAAGAGCTAATTATGTGATTTGGGCAAGTGTTTTAGTTGATTTGATGGTTGGGGGGCATGTGATACTTAGTTCACATGCGACAGACTTGTGGTCAGATCTCACTAGGGAAGACCTCATAGTGGGGGTGATAGAGTGGCACCCCATATTGGTAAGCACCAGATCTAGGATGTTGGCACCCCTTCTGGGAGTGTTAACCAGCAGGTCCAGTGCACTGGAGTGAACGAAGCTGAGGAATTTTTGGGCAAGTGAGTTACAGCATGAGTCATTTACCCGGTCATTGGATGGGTATTTAAAGTCACCCAGAGCCAGGGTATTTGGATGTATGTTGATAGACTCATGTAGATCCAAGCAGGCAGAGAGACTGTCCTGATCCACAGAGGGTTCATGTAGCTGGCAATGACTTAAATAGGTGTCCTACCAACAGTTAATTGAACCTGAAGTATTCCCAGGGAATCCTACAGTGTAACCAATCTGGATGTATATTCATCTGTAATGACTATGGAAACACCGCCTCCTGAAATGTACAAACCTTCAGTTTACGGTCTGAACATGTGGAAGGAGGTGTTGGCCGCTATGATTGGGGTGCTCCCCACAACCATGAACCAGGTCACTGTGACTGCACAAACATGCAAGTCTTCCAAGGTGAGGATGCTTCCAGTGAGTGCAGTTTCATGTTAAGACACCTAGCATTTAGCAGCAAAAGCCTTAGGTTGTTGTATTATGTAGTTTTCATGTCTGGGAATTTTTTCCTTGAGACACTGCCTAAAAAAGTCACTATGGAGGTGGCATGAGCCTTGGCCAGTAGCCAAAATCGCAGGGGTGAGAGTTGAAGACCATGTGTGGCAAAGCATTGGGGTCTGCTGTCCATGTCATCCCAGACTGACAGATACTCTATCACCTTAGCATGACATCAGAATCTGAGGTAATTAATGAGATTAACCTTTTTCCGTTTGTACTGAGGCATTACCCTAGGTGAAGGTAAAATGCAGCTTATGGCTAACCTGCCTGAAACACAAAGTCGGACAGTTCAGTCATCTCTCTCTACACATAATCCAGAGAGGTACATCTCATGTCATTCACACCAACATGGACTATGACAGAATCACAATGGTACCTGTTTTGGGATACGTGAGTGCATGTGTGATATGACAGATAATGTCATCTGACAGACAGCTGACCGTGACCTCCTCCTCATCCAGCCTGGTGAGAGGGATATCTGTGTGTCTCACAATGGAATCCCATATGACTAATACATTTGTTTTACTGTTACACCTTAAGGGCTTGACAGGAGAGAGACTGGAGTGAGAATTATCATGTGTGCTGCATTCTGCAATGGGCGTATTATCTGTAGCATGCTTATGTTTGTGTTTGGGAGGACTCTGGTGTTTATGTATGTCTCTGTTGAGGACCTCGGCATATGTAAGCATGTGTGATGTGGGTTTTGGTGAAGTGGGAGGTTAGGTGAGGTGTGCATGGTGACTACCTGCTCATTGTCATACGTAATGACTGGTGTGCGAGACAGCATGTATTCCAGACTGTTAATACCGTACCTCTGACATGTTGGGTTTGTGATACTTGTGGTCCAGTGACATGAGTGCATACATAATGTGGTGGATCACAGCCCCTGATAAGCAAGTGTCCGTGCATTTCTCCTTACTCAGCTTGGTGATGGGGATATCAGTGTGTCTCACAATAAAGTGTGATGATTAAAATGATGGAATGTGTGTCGGCTTGCCTTATAGGTTTATAAATTGGTCCTCCATGAGATGTAGTTCTATGTATTGATATGTGTGTGTTGTTTTTGCAGAGTGCATATGGGTCTGTTGAGGGTATTTGTTATCTGGACTTCCTCTATGATGCATTTGTGACTTATGAAGGTTACATGTCAGTCCCTCAGCTCATGTTTGCTTTGAGTTTTGTGTGATGGGTGCGGCATGTGTACCATTGACTACCTTATTAAAATTAAGAGTACTTTTATGTGACAGCTTTGCCTCCAGTGACATTGTGTATATACATGTCTCACATACCATATCAAGTTTGTCTGAGAATGAAGTGGTTGTCAGTAAACATGAGGCAATTTCTACATTGCCTCAGGATGCCCATATCCAAGGTGGTAAAGATCACAGTGGGAAACCTCATATCCATGGCAACAGATCCTTTTTTATTGATTAAACAGCTGTAGTGAGAATATCACTCAATGTCACCAGTATCTGCTCCGCAACTATGGGGACAGTGCTTGTCACTGCATATTGGTTGTCCTGTGGGCAACTCGGCATTGGAGTTAATTCCATCATGTCTTCCAAGAAAAATGTCACCCATGAGTCTGGGTCTGTACAGAGCACCGCCAAACAATGGAGGGGAAACTAATATGTACACCCTGTAAAATTAAGGATGGAGTATTTAGGCAGTTAACCTGAGGTTAGACACTAATCAAGCAGTGCTTGCTGAAAACAATTACCTTGTGAAGATGGCTGAAAAGAGGGGAGTCGCCCGAGTTGCTGCTGCCTGGTTATTATTACTGCTGGTCTCACCATGGCCTTACTCTGCTGGGATACAAAGCACCTACTCTTTTTCTCTCACCAGAAGCAAAGCATTATCACCAAGCTCAAGATAAGAAGCAGGCCACAGCCTGTTGATCCACACACTTGTCCTAGATTATACAAGGCTCTGTACGCTTGTTGTAGCCTTTTCCAGGTAGATGCCTTGATTAGCAACTAGACCAATCTTTTGACTTTTGCATGTGTTATGCCTTGGGTTCTGAGGCTCATAGGATTTGACTAGGGTACTGACCTGATGGTGATTATGGGCACAGCTGCTGCATCACAAAATAATGTTCAATGACAGATGACATAGATCCAAGGTTGCTCTAGCAAGCTCCACAGTGGCAGTGATCCATGTTAGGTAACAGTTTCACAACAATTCATATAGCCTGCCCTTAAACAGCATAATGGTGGTGATCTGTGTGACATGGATGTGACGCCTACTGCAGAAGAGTGTCCACCTTTTGGCAATGATTTTGTCCTTCCCACATGTCCTAGATATGTCATACTGTACATTTATGTTCCCACATCATTACACACAACATCCATTTGCTGTCTGGTTGTTTGACAGGTATTGTAAACATGCAAGGGCAATGTAATTACTGCAAAGTTGGCAGGTTTTCTGTGCATGCATGGACATCCACATCTTCACTTCAAAGAGTGCCTAGAGAGAGTATGTTTGAGGCTGTGAACCCCAAGGGTGTAGCAGCATCACACCTACTTCGCTGGAGTTGTACACTGTCACATTTGTAAGCATGCTATTGCGACCCTGCCTAATAACAGGATTATGGTCCATGCACTTACCACATGCCTGGCAATGTTATCCCACATTGTCAGGTACTGTTTTAATTTAGAGTGACACTATAAAGGTAATAACATGTCACATTTAAGCATCTGTCAGGCCACTGCCTAATCATGGCCTTTTGTGACGTATACACAAGCAACAATCTATTGCTAAAGGCATTATCAATGGCTGTTGAAGAGATGTAGACAGCATCCTCAACCCTGTACTCCTACTCCACACAAATACAACATGTGAGAGATGCAACTATATTAAAAACCTTGAATCCATGCCCTCTCACATACCACTCATTACACATGACAATGAGTGGGTTGCCAACATGCACATCTCACCTCCTACTCCACCCAAACTCACATCACACATAACCATATATGCAGAGGTCCTTACCAAAAACATACCTAAACACCAGACATCTCACAAACATGCTACACATAATACTACCTCTGCAGAACACAGTACACACAATAGCTCACACACTACTGTCTCACTGGTCAAACCCTTAAGGCAAAACACAAAATCAAACATATTAGTCATAGGTGATTACATCATGAGACACAGTGATGTCCCTCTCACCAGGCTACATAAGGGAAAGGTCATGGTCAGCTGTCTGTGAAGTGCCAGGATAGACCATATCACACATGCACTCAAGTCTATCAACAACAGGTACTGTTAACACTACGTCATAGTTCATGTTTGTATGTACGACTTGAGACATACCTCTCTGGACTGTATGGAGAGACACATGACTGAACTCTCTGGACTGTATGAAGAGACACATGACTGAACTCTTGGACTAAGTGTCTCAGGCAGGTATGCCATTGGCCTTCAGCTGCATTTTACCTTCACCTAGTATGATGCCTCAATACAAACAGAAAATGATTGACTTCAGTAACTGGCTTAGTGTCCGGTGTCATTCTAAGGGCATTCACTATCAGTTAGCCTGGGATGGCATGCTTAACAGACCTCAATGCTTTGCCAAGGATGGTCTTCATCTGTCACCCCTGGGACTTTGACTACTGGCCAAGGCTCTTGGCACCACCATAGTGCCTGTTTTAGGTGGTGTCTCAAGGACAAAATTTCCAGTGTAAAACCCCATGTACAAACAACATCAAGGTTATGCTGCTAAACACTAAGAGTGTCAACACAAAAGTGCACTCCCTGGAAGTTGTCCTCACCTGGGAAGATGCAGAAATTTTTGCAGTCACAGACACTTGATTCAAGGCTGTGGACAGCAATACAGCCAAACCAGGCTGCACGTCCTTCCACATGTTCGGACCTCAAATGGAAGGTGTACAAACTAATGGAGGAGGTGCATAAATATTCATTAGGGATACATACCCATCTACATTGGTTAAACAGTATGATTCCCTGGATATACTTCAGGTATTATTAACGGTTTGTAGGGCACCTGCTCAAGTCATTGCCAGCTATAGGAGCCACTCCATGAATCAGGACACACACTCTGCTTATCTGGATCTACGTGAGTCTATCAAAATATATCCAAACACCATGGTTTTGGGTGACTTTAACAATGTACCAACTGGGTAGATTACTCGTGGTCAAACTCACTTGCCTAGAGGTTACTCAAATTCATTAACCACAATGCCCTGGACCAGCTGGTTTACACCTCTGCAAGGGGAGCCAACATACTGGATTGGGTGCTTACCAATATGGGGGACTACTGTAGCACCACCACTGTGAGGTCCTCCCTAATGATATTGAGCCACAAATCTATCTCATTCAAAGTAAGTATCACCCCTGACATCCCCCCCGCACACCTGCAGCAAATAAACAATAAAACTTCACTAAAGCAGATTATAGCTTTTTATGGGATGCTGTACCTCCCCCATCAGATGCTACTTGTAACTATGCTGAGCTCTACACCAATGCTTTATACAAACACCCGTATAACTGTACTGACCAGGCTGTACCTGATAGGAGCAAAACAAGCTCCTCATGGAACAGTAAACCTGCCTGGTGGACAACTGCCATCAACAAGTTTTACAATAAGAGGAAGACCTTGCTGTGCAAGAGCAGGCATAAGGGAGACCCCTAAACTGGAAACACTCCCACCTCAGCTTAAACAAACACATAAGAGTTGCTGTGAAGTCCTCCAAAACAAAGTATGGGTCCAAATTAGCCTTCTCCACAAAGGACAACCACAAGGCATTCTACAGTTACATCTGTAACAAAAAGGAAAGGCCCAGATTTGTGCTGAATTCATAGTTAATGATACCACATGTACTGAACCTGTAGACACAGCTAACCTGTTGGCCAACAGGTTCTGTGAAAACGTCATTCTCCTGTCCCCACCACACATACCCCATGATATCCCTACCACTTGTCCGCCACCTTGTATCTCTAAATAGCAGGCTGAAAATGGCCTCACTAAAGAGAAAAACACAGCATCTATGGGACCTAACATCCCAGGCTGCATCCTACATGAGTTCCACCAATGACTAATAACACCATTGGGAATTCTTTGCAATTGAAGTGTAACCACTGGCTTTTTCCAAGCTGACTGGAAAACAGCCACCATTATTCCCTTGCACAGAGGTGGTGCGTCCATTGACCCCGGGAACTATAGACATATTAGCCTGACTGGCCATATCTGCAAGGCCATGGGGCAAATCATCATGGACCTTATCAACAAATATATTGTTAATCTCCAAACATTTGACCCTACATAGTTTGGATTTGTCAAAGGGAAATCATGCCTGTTAAACCTGGTGGATTTCTTTAAGACAATCACCAAGGACTTAGGTGATGGGAATCTGTGCATACAGCCTACCTTGACTTACCCAAGGTTTTTCATACTATACCCTCACTCAGGCATTATTGACAAGCTCACCCAACTAGGCATCAACCCTTATATCATTAGAGGAGTCATTAACTGACTCACTGATAGAAGTTATATAGTTAAAATAGGGGAATCCACCTCCAATAGCAGAGCTGTAACTAGTGGTGTTCCACAGGGTTTAGTTCTGGGTCCTCTACTGCTTGGAGTCCATTTATTTGAAGTACAAGCACAAAGTAAATGTCTGTGGCTGACAAGGTTTGCTGATGCCTGCAAATTGGGAGTGGTTATACAATCTCTAAATTATGTTACCAGGCTACAACATGGTCTTACATGAACAAATGATTGTTGCCAAAGTCATGGCCTTAAAATCAATGCAAATATATGTATTATCATTCCTTTCAGTAACAGCAATGCTCCTACTAACTACCACATCAATAGCAATACCGTAGGTACATACTCAGGTGTGACAGACATGGGCACACAGGTTGACAGCTACCTTACTTTAGATCATCACGTCTCCATAGTGGTAAGAAGGGCATTCTATCTTGTTCATGTCATAAGTGAGGATATTGTCTCCAGAAAAAGAAGAACTTATAAACTCCATGTACTCTTCCCTCATCAGACCAATATTTGAGGGCAATGGCCCTTTTGGTGTGTACCTTTCCAAGCCCCTGCAACAACTGGAAAGACCACAAAGGTTCCTCACAATGGAAATTCAGCATCTGTCCTATGGGGATCATCTGAAATTACTGTCACTGTACTATGTGTCATGCAGACTACTCAGAAGTGATCCCTTACTTGCATACGAGGCAATCTGTGACCCAGCTTTACTGGAAATACTGCATATCCGTAACTCAAATGGTCCATGAGTTACTCGCTGTAAAGACCTCAACCTGGTATGTGATATTAATAAGATATGCTGAAGGCAGAAATTTGTCTACCAGAGTTTAACACACCTTTGGAAGAGACTCCCACTTCATGTCAAACAGAGCACTTCATTGGCCCTCTTCAGATGAGATCTGTATGACTGGATGGGTGACCATAATTTAAACATGGGGGTTCCACCTGTGTCCTCTTGCACAGGGGCAATAGGTGCTGCTGATTGTGTAAATAAGGGTAAGAACTTGGCTAGCACTATAAGGGCCCTAGGGCCAGAAGCCTAGTAAATTGCAATGATCCTATGATCCCATAGTGTGATGTAAAATGCTCTGACCAATATCCACACACACCAACTTGAATGCAGTGAAAATACTACAACTACCTATTTATGTTTACAGAATACTGCACAACAAACATGCACACACACACACAGACACACACACACACACACACACACACACACACACACACACACACACATGGCTTGTGTGAGATTAGAACCGCTACCCATCTAGTTGTGCATACTAAAGATCAAAGTACTAAACACACATGCCATTAACAAGGCTTTAGGTACTCTTATGGTAGATGACATCAGCAGACCTTGTGGAGGACAAGAGTTTGGAGGCCTGCATCACCTACTAGGCCCAAAACAGTGTAAAACCCTGACTCTTTGTAAGTCAGTGTGATTTTCATATTTGTTTTTTGGAAGATACACATATAGACACACTAAGCGGGCTGCAGTGAGACTAGAACCCCTACCTATCTAGTCTTAAACACTACAGACCACAGTACTTAACGCACATGCCATGGCTTAAATGTGACATTAACAAGGCTACAGGTACTCTTATGGTAGATGACATCAGCAGGCCTTGTGGAGGATGAGGGTTTTAAGTCACGCATCAACTGTAAGGCCCAAAAAGTGCAAAACAATGCCAGTGTTGAAGTCAGTGTGGTATCCACACTTGCTCTATAGGGAGATACAACACACACACACACACACACACACACACACACACACACACACACAATGTGGTCTGGAGTGATATTAGAACCTCTACCTATACACTACACATCACAGTATTAATGCACACGCCATGGCTCATGTCTGCTTTGTATATGACTGCAGGTGAAGTAATCCTAGTGAACATAAACAAGCCCTGCGTTGAACAGCTTGGGAGGCATGCCGAATCACATTACTTCCTAATGTCTCATCTGCCGCTAGTAGTCTAACAGTCAGAAAACTGTTTCGTAGCCTAGCTATGTGACAACAGTACCCATACTGGGCATATGTGTCTGTTTGCATTTGGATGCGCGAGCCTGTAAAAAAAAATAAATTAGCCCTGCCAGTAAGTGTGTACACAACATAATACGTTACACAACTTGTTCAGTTGTTGATGTAAGTGTAGTGAAATCCAGCAGACAATGGGGGCTGTAGTGAATGTGGGTGTTGTTGCTGCCGTAGATACAAACATATTGCTTGCCAATACATATATATATATATATATATATATATATATATATATGCATTCTTATATGATGCCATACATTTTCAAGGTTTCCATATGCTGTCTTAGGGAGATGTGGTATAACACAAGGTAAGACTGCAATCCAAATTGTAGCTTGCTACAGATCCCCCACCATACCCCAAGATTCTCACTACACCATTCTAAACATACTGGAAAATATTAAGATAGAACCAAACACCCTAATACTGGGTGATTTTAACTACCCTGCCATTAACTGGGAAAACTACTCATGTCCCAACACCTTTGCGCAACGGTTCTTGGAATTCATAAATTCCAACGCCCTGGATCAACTAATCCATAGTCCCACCAGGGGCTTCAATATCCTAGACCTGGTCATTACTAACATGGGAAATCAATGCTCCATACCTATGGTCACCCCCTCGTTAGTCAGGTCTGACCATAAGCTAATCACCCTTAACATCCACATCCCACCCCACCCCCCAGTAAAGAAACCACCATAAAAAACTTCTCCAAAGCCAACTTCATGCTACTCAAGTCAGAAGTGACAAACTTCATGACACCCATGCAGACAGGAACTGAAAGTTCAATTGCTGAATCCTACACTAAGGCACTGTACGAGCACATCCACTCATGCATGAATCGTGCCATCCCAAATAGAACCAAAATGCTCTCATCCAAAAAAAGGAAGCCAATCTGGTGGTCCCCTGCCATAAACAAACATTACAACAAAAGGAAGAAACTTTTGCAGAAAAGAGGAAAATCCCAGGATGCAAAAAACTCCCTTACTAGCCTCAGTAAGAAACTGAGATGCCTCATAAAATCCTCCAAAGCTAGTTACGAAAATAAAATTGCCAAAGATTCCAAAGACACCCACAAAGCATTCTATAACTATGTCAAGAATCTAAATGGCAATGCTCAGATCTGCTCTGAGCTAAAACAGAATGGCATTAAATATACTGATCCGAAGGATATTGCCAATATCCTGGCAGATCGATTCAGTGCCAACTTCACCCCCTCTCACCCCCTAAATGGCCCATCTCAATACTGGAAGATTGCCAAGTTCCAGTAATAACGGCCACACAGGTACAAAACGCACTCTCTAAAGCCAAGAATACAGCATCCATGGGACCAGATGACATCCCGGGCTGTGTACTACATGAACTACAATATGAACTGGCACCTCACCTAAGTGTCATGTTTAATCATAGCCTCACCTCAGGTTTCATGCCCACTGAGTGGCGCAGAGCTACAGTTATCCCAATCCACAAGGGGGGATCCACCTTGGATCCCGGAAACTACCGTCCCATCAGTCTGACAAGCCTTATCTGCAAGGCCATGGAGCGTATTATCATGGAAATTATAAACAAAGACATTGGCAACCTTCAAACACTGGACCCCACCCAGTTTGGGTTTGTGAAGGGCCGATCTTGTCTCCTGAACCTGAATGACTTCTTTGAATCAGTCTCCAGAGCCATGGACAAGGGTAAGGTGGTCTACACAGCCTATCTAGACCTTTCCAAGGCCTTTGACACCACCCCCACTCTGGAATCATAGATAAACTTACTAAGTTGGGCATTAATCCCTATGTCACCCAATGGGTTGCTAAATGGCTTACTGATAGAACCCACACTGTAAAAGTAGCCGACTCCAAATCCAGCTCCAGACAAGTGGAGTACCTCAGGGTTCAGTTCTGGGGCCGCTCTTGTTTGGCGTCTACTTCTCTGAAGTACAGGTCAACACTAAGGGACTCTGGCTAACAAAGTTTGCAGATGATTGCAAACTGGGAGCCATTATTGAATCCCCAAATTATGTGGATACTCTACAAAAGGGCCTTACAGAAACAGATGGTGCCAGAGCCATGGGCTCAAGCTCAATGCCAAGAAATGCATTGTTATCCCCTTTGGGAAAAAACATGTATCCATGAATTACCATATAGGTGGCAGTACACTAAACACAGAAAGTGTGATAAGAGACTTAGGGACACAGGTGGACAGTGGTCTCACCTTCGATAACCACATCGCCACAACAGTCAGGAAATCCTTCTGTGTGGCACATCTCATCACGAAGGGCTTTTCATCCAGAAAAAAGGAGGTCATTGTCCCACTGTACTCATCCCTCATTAGACCCATTATAGAATACAACGCCCCATTTGGTATGTACCTCTCAAGACATCTGCAACAACTGGAAAGGCCTCAGAAATACCTCACTAAAAGAATCGCAGGCCTAAAGCAGATGCCCTATGCTGACCGCCTTAAAAAACTCCAGCTATACTCTGTTGCATATTGTCTACTCAGAGGCGATCTCTGCTTAACATACAAGGCCATGTCAAACCCAGAGATGTTGGACATGCTACACTTAAAGAAATCCCAATCCCTCAGAGCTACATGCTCCAGGGATCTAAACCTTGTCATCACAATAAACAAAAACATGCTGGAGGGATAGGTTCCTGACCCAGAGACTCCCCAGACTCTGGAATAGATTGCCCATACATGTCAAGCAGAGTGCCTCTTTGGACCTCTTCAAGAGGAACCTTGACGAATGGATGGGAGAAAGGAAATTCACCCCAGGGATCACGTCAGTCGCCCTGCTAGACAGGGGTCCAGGAAAGTAAATAATGTGGGAAGAAATAGCCAGGGAATTGTTATGGCTAGGCTTGTATAGGCCCTAGGGCTGATAGCCTAGTACCAACCTATGAACCTATGAACCTATGACTCACCATTGTCCGGACGTCTGCAGCAAGTACACAGGTTTGACTTATCATTATGTGCGTTTCACATTAAATTGCGGTTTGCTGTCAAATGTGGTATCACTTACACATGATGTGAGAGAAGACTGCCAGAACTCTGAAATTTAGGTATCCTAACAGTCCTCCAATTGCAACATGTTATTCTAAGCACTTCTACAGTTTTGTAAGTGCATTATCTAATGTTGAACCCTTCCTTTTGGTCCTTCATCCAAAATTATAATTGTGCAGCTTTACTCTTTGTGATCTGGATATGTAGGGTAATACATACATACACAAATAAATATATATATATATATATATATATATATATATATATATATATATATATATACGCACACACACACATATCTATATCTATAAATATATAAATTAATATATATGTATACATCTGTATATGTGTATACAAATACAATATATATATACATATAGATATATATATATATACATATATATATATATATATATATATATATATATATATATATATATATATATATATATATATATATATATACATATATATATATGTATACATATATATTTATATAGATATATATATATATATATATATATATATATATATATATATATATATATATAGATATATAGATATATATACCAAATTGTGCTAGGAGCAATGGATTTGCACTCTGCTTCACTAAGTGCATGGGCATGTGCAGTAGCATTTTTGGCTTGTTTCCGAGTTGCTAAGCAGCACTCAAATGGGCGGTGCATTGCTTACATCAGAGACTTACTGTTCCAAAACTGACTCCAGTCCACACCTAGCTGTACTCCAGGCTGGGATTATAATATGATTAGAAATACTCAAAGCTGGATCTACTATATACTCAGGTCCATAAATGAATCTACAGTTTCAACCACTGTATGCTGTATTTAATATTTATGTCTTCCAAATCTCATAAGCTTAATTTTTGATGTAATTATTAGTTTATTATTTTCCTTTGCTCAAATGGTCAATTTAGTCAAGGTATTTAGCAAACATGCCCCATCTGTAACACATGTAACACATGTAATCAGTATACCCAACTTCAAAGTCATCTGCAAATGAATAAATAGGTGTAAAGACAAATCTAAACAAGTTTGGGCCTAGGTCAGAGCCCTGTGGGACACCTTGACTGTAACCAAGAATTTCACTTGTTCAATTCCTGTATGATACTTGCCATGTGTGATATATAAGCCATGCAGCTATCCATCTTATCAAGAGTGCATAAATGCCTGGTTGTTCTTATTTATTGATCCGTGTTTTGTGTATGGTCCTGTCTAACCTGCATAAATTACATCACTACACAATTTTTCATTCATATCTATTATATTGTTATAGCACATCATGTTGCAGGTGGTACTGGATCTATTTTCAACATATGCATGCTGCTATATGGCTTCACGTCCCAAACTTTACAATTCTGATAATGACTTATCCGATATTAGCCAAAACTTTTTAAATAAGTCTTAGATATGTGGCACAGACCCACATGTGTAATAGGTATGTGAAATAGGTTAATACTAGTGTAGCACACTCAGAGTCACAGTTTGTCAGACAATATTTATTACTCCATAATATGCAAAGTATCTGGGTATCTTGGCATGAGAACCCTGAACACCATCACGCAAGCTACCTGCCTTAGTCCTTTGAGCCACAGAGGCTGACAGACAAGGGATCATTCATCACACCATCACCTGCATAAATATACACTTTGCTATTCTCAGTTAAGTTAACTAACACATAATATGTACATTCAAATTGTACATTACTGTCCTGATGCTGTGTGCATACCAACTGTGTGAAATGTTCATACAGCACAGATGATTTATTTATATGGCAGTTACAAGGGGACAATGTTGTTTTGAGGGGTGGGGGAACAAAAGCCCATGTTCTGTTAGCATACACACTAATCTATCATTTAACCTCACTTTCTGATATGTCCCTTGAATGATGTACCAGTAATCTGTTGCAGTAAGACTGCTTGAATATTCCATGCATGGGGCTTACTGAATACAAATGGTGACATGTTAGTGGAATAGGTGTCTGTAGCCCCATGTGTATGTAATTTCTGTCCAAATAGCCTAGTATAATTGCCTGCATAATGCATCCAGTCCATAGCTAATTTTATTTATTTATTTATTTTACATTTGTTAACCGGGGGTGTCTGACTAAGCCGAAAAGGCCCTTTTTCAGCAGAAGCCTGGGGAGAAAAGCTCCACACAGTAAAATTATTACAGACATTTCGATATTTAGACATGATCAGTATACACACAAATTACAATAGACATGTTTTTACAGTGGTATGCAGCACAACAACAGTTACAGTGGAGAGAAGAAACAAGAAACAACATTAATTTAAAAATAAAGGTTGTTCTTGTTTTTCTTTCGGCTTTTCACGGTTAGGGGTCACCACAGCGGAACTCCAGTCTGCTAATGATTGGCAGTACATTTTTATGGTGCCGAGGTGCCAGCCCGACTCCCAACCTTCAACGAAGGCACGCCCATTCACGCATGTCTTTCGAACGCCACTTGACTCCAGGGAGAATTTAAAAATAAAGGTAATTAATAGATTTGTGGTGTACAGCTGAACTTTGGAACATAGGTAGAATACATAGATAGTACATAGGTACAATACATACACTGTATATTAGCCAGTGTTTGTGAGCAAGAGTGAAACCTATTATCAAGTACTCTAGGCTTAGTATGTGTACCTTATCCGCTTTCACTGGCCTAGGGAGCAGTCATGGCACTGCCAACTTTGCTTGAGATGCTGCCTAATGAGGTTTTTAAAGGAGGCTTTGGACAATGTGTTTTGTATACTAGTGGGGAGAGAGTTCCATTTTTTAGCCACTGAACTACTATATAGTGAGTCTCCAAAGCTATCATAGCTGTTGGTGACTTCTAGTAGTAGTTGCTTGATGATCTAAGAGACCTTTTGACTGAGTGATGATGTACTAGGGTTTTGAGGGCAGAACACTTATTGGGGAGGTAATAGACAGAGTGACAGAGGCAGAGCTGATTGAAGGTTAGGGGGTTGGGCAGTTCATGCTAGTGGAGCTGGCTCAGAGCAGTACAGTGATGAGCTCTATATGAGCAATTTGCAGTAAAGTGGGAAATTCTGTTATAGCAGGCTTCCATTTTGCTTAGTTCAGTTTTGTTGAGCTTAGTCAGAATGGGAGATGCATAGAGTAGGGTGGATAGAAGCTGGGAATGAGCAATGGCTGATCTTGTGCTGTTGGTAAGAAACGGTTTGATACAGTACAGTGATCCCAGTTTAGCATGTACCTTTTTAGTAGTTACGTTGAGACGACTATCAAATTTTAGGTGGGAGTCTATGGCTATTCCCAATAGCTTAGCCTGTGCCACTGGAGTAGCATTTGTGGAGTAGATAGTGAATTGACTGTTATCATTGTTTTTGTTAGAACTGGCTATAATCATAAGCTGAGTTTTCTCTGGATTGAGGATACCTTGGGCTTTGGTATGGTAGTTTTCAATGTCACAGAATGCTAGTTGAGTTGTTAGCAGGAGGCTGGGAATATTTTGTGCAGCACAGATTAAGATATCATAATCTGCATATTGAATGATAGATGCATGCTGTGTGGAGGTATGGAGGTCATTTGTGAAGACTGTCAACAGTAGTGGTCCTAAGATAGAACCCTGTGGGACTCCTATAGTTATGGGCAGCTGAGAAGAGAGAGAATTTTCCCATTTCACAGCCTGGTACCTGTCAGTTAAGTAGCTTTGGAACCAGATAAGAGTGGAAAAGAGAGAGAATTTTCCCATTTCACAGCCTGGTACCTGTCAGTTAAGTAGCTTTGGAACCAGATAAGAGTGGAAATTGATAGGTGAGATTGGTTTAGTTTGTTTAGCAGGACTTGGTGTGACACTGTATCACATGTTTTAGACATATCCAAAAAAAAAAGAGTTGATACCTGCAAGCCTTCATTTTTGAGACGGTTTATTGTGTCTGTGAAGCAGAGGAGGGCTGTAGTGGTACTATGGGCAAGTCTGAAACCATGTTGAGTAGGTGACAGGATGTTGCTGTCATCTAGGATATATTTTAGCACCTGGGTATGGATGCATTTTTCTAAAATTTTGGCCAGAGGGGAGAGTATAGCAATGGGTCTATAGTTATTAAATTCAGTGGTGGTCCTGCCTTTATGTATGGGTGTAAAATAGGATATTTTCCAGAGTTTGGGCACACAGTTTTCAACAATTGGTCTACATATGAGAGTGGAGATTGGGACAGCAATAGCATCTGCTGTGACTTTCAAGAAATAGTTGGGGAGTAGGTCGGCTGCTTTTGATGAGGTTTTTAGTTTGGAGTGCATGCTTTTGATTGAGGTGGTGGAAACTGTTCTGAGGGTAAAGCTTGTATTAGTATTATTTGTGTTGGGGGGGATAGTGAGGATGGAACTGTTGTGTGATACTAAGGAAAGAATTGAGTTCACAAAGTGGGAGTTGAATTGTGTTTCAATAAGAACTTTAGTGTCAGGGGTGGTTGGTTTGGGGTTAGCCTTTTGGGTGGGTTTTAGTAGCTGGTTTACATTTTTCCAAAATATTTGGGGGTTGTGTTGGTATTTAGTTTGTAATGTCGAGTAGTAGGATTTTTTGTCCAGCCTAATGCATTTTTTACATGGTTGCGCAGTTCTTCGTACTTAGTTAGGCTTTGTGATTGATTATTTTTTTGATAGTAAAGCCAGGCAGTGTCTCTGGGCTTTGTTTGGTTTCTTTACTGAGCCAGGGGTTTGTAGAGGTTCTAACCTTGATTTTGTGCAATGGAGCGACAGTGTCTAGGTGTTGTAGAAATGTTTTGCTGAAATATGCTACAGCCTGGTCAAGTGGAAGGGTTTTAAGGGGGGGTCCAGTTACAGTTATACAGTAGAGTATTGAGGACCTTAGGAGAGAATTTTTTTTGTGTTTCTAGTGGATTTATAGTTAGTGGTTTTGCATAGGCTTGTTCTACTATGTATAAGATATATTATGTTGTGGTCACTAAAGGCATCTTGGAGACTGCCTGTGTGGGGGTACAATGTGGGTTTCTTAGGACCCAGTCAAGGATGGATTCCCTTTTAGATTTTTTTTATAACATCTAGTTGGAATTTGGACTAGCTGCTGGTAGCCTTGGAGATTTATTAGATTACTTGGTGGTTCCGATATACAGGTGAACCAATCTAGGTTGAAATTCCCCAGAATAAGGGTTTCTTGTGAGTATGTGAAAGAACACCCGGATAAGACGTCTTCAAGGCTAGCAGGTATATTACCAGGTGGAATACAGATCACAATAATGGTGATGATCTTTTTAGGGTGAAGTTGAAGTTGTGAGATAAGTATGTCCTAATTATTGGGGGAGGGGTAGGAGTTTGGTATTTGACATAAAGTTAAGTTGGACTTATACAGGAAGGCAGTTCCACCCCCTTTATGAAGTGGTCTGTCTTGTCTAATGACATTATAGCCAGTAGGGAGAACTTCTGAGATAGTTATGTTTTTATTTAGCCAGGTTTCCGTTAAAACAACTGTCTGGGGAGTAGTGTGCTATTGTGGCGGAGTTCATGTATTTTATTTTTGATACTTCTAATATTAATATTTAGCATTAAGAGATGGTGGGTTTTGCTGCTGTTGTTGATTTGCCCAGGGATGAAGACAGTGGGGATATTATGTTCGGATAATTGGGTTGGAGCAGTTTACGTTGGAAAGGATGGAGTTGGGCCTGGGTTGGGGTGGATGTCCCCATTTATGGTGAGCCTGGCGTTGAAATGGTGATACAGATGTTTGAGTTTGGTTATGACTGTGAGAAAGTATTGTGTTTTTCTGGAGAAGGAATGAGAGCGTATGTGTTTAGTTTTGAATTGGTCAGTTATGCAGTTCTTGAACAACTGTGGGCAGCTATTATTATAATGTGTGGTGTCTGTATGTGAGAGTGCATAATATAGTGTTGTGCCACTAAGTCTAGGGATATTGCTAGAGTGATAACTTGTGGAGTTATAAAGAATTATGAGAAGACAGACTAAACTTAGTTGTGTGATAGTCATGGTTATACGGTTTAAGTTGGTTCTACGTGGAGGTGTGGACAGGAATTATAGGGTTGTACTATATGTGGATGGGTAAGTAGTGTGGGGTGATGTAATAATGCCTAGAGGGAATGTGAGTGGTTGGGAGTATATTGTGGTGGAGCAAGTGGGTGTGGTGTAATGTGATCTGACTTGAGGAGCTGTGATTGGTGGATGTGATGTGAGGTTGAGGTGTGGGTGTGGTTGGGATAACTATAAATGTAGAGGTAGTGGGGGTGGGTGGAAATTGTGGGCAGGGGAGAGGAGAGAGCCCGAGCATTAGCGAGGATGAACGGAGAGGGGCTGAGCCCACCAGGACAAAGGTAAAAGGCAGCAAAATATAAGTGTTACTTTACAAATCTGAAACTTTAACAAACTCCTGGGGTCTAATGGCTTACCAGCAAGCAGAATTCACGCAGTGGAAAAATCTATCAGTGAAGGCCTTAGAGGGCCAGAGGGCCTTGACATAACATAACAATCCACTATACTACTGTGTAGGTTATGGACTTACCTTGCAAGTGCAGCAGTTAACACAACTGTAGTTCAGGTCGGACTCTGATGCGAGAGGTGCAAGATGTGTGATTTGGCTGGCATTAATTTTCATATCCGTATGTGAGTAAGAGTGAGGTTAGTCCCTAGGGCCCTAGGTTGTCAGTGAATGTGCTATGTGTTGTCTCTTAGTCAAAACCATGGTGTACTGAGCATGCCTATGTCTGCCTACAGGGACATCAGCGTGGCATTCCTCCTCTGAGTCCTCCTGTGACTGTAGCTGTGGTGACCTAGGTACTGGTGGGGTTTCACTTTGCTGATTCTGCTGCAGCTGTTTCCGCAAGATCAGATTGTGTAGCATAGCACATACTGTAAATATCTGTGCATATGTGGCTGGATTATACTGCAAGGCTTCACCAGATAAATCGATGCACTGGAACCATGACTTCAGAAGCCCAAACACACGTTCTATGATGTTCCTAGTTTGTGCATGTGCCTCATTATAGCATTCTTCTGTGGGTTTGTGTGCATTTCTGATGGGTGTCATCATCCATGAGTCCAGGGCGTAGGCAGCATCCTCCAGTAAATGGCCCTGTGGGATGTCCCCCCAGCAAACATCCGGTACAGCGGTGATGTGTGCCAGATACTGGAGTCATGATAACTGCCAGGGTTGCCAGCACACACATTCATGATAATCCACTGGTCACTACACATAACTTGGCAGTTGCTGGAGTGGTATCCCTTGCAGTTAACATATATTCTACCCTGCTCACCAGGTGGTGTCTTAATGTGTACAGCAGTGCAATCTGTGGCACCCAGTACTTCAAGATAGTGTGTTACACAGCAGAAGTGCTGCATATTGCTGACACTCACCTCTGGGTCAAGGGGAAAATATATGTGCTCACTGGCATGTGGGAGCATAGCATCCAGAAATTGGTAGAGTAACCTGGATGCAGATACCTGTGACAACCCCATCATGTTCCCAGTTGGCCTTTGAAAAGTATCTGTAGCTAATATCCCAAGAGCTACACATACCTTAGTTTCCACTGGGATGGGTACCCCTCTGGTAGTTCTGGCTCTAAGTTGATGGTGGCAGAGCTCACTGAGTTCTTGTAATATGCCCCTGTCCATCCTGTAGCACTCTACAATCTACACCTCATGTAGCTCCTGGAAGGTTATCATGGGCCTGAACACTCTTCTCAGCCTAGGCCTACTGTCAGCAGTAGCAGCAGCACTGACATCAGCATCTAGCACATACAGATGTAGAACATCTGCAGCAGCCCCTAGCATTATCTCAGTTAAAATTTCCAAGTCTCTACTCCAATGGTTCAGAGAGTATTGAGGGAAAATCAGAATTTAGGGTACATGCATACTTTATACAGTTGTGATGTATGTCCACCATGTGGGATTGGCTAATTATGATAGAGTTCACCTGCCTAGGATGTAACTGACACATTTAAAAGCCCCATTTTATTTTGTGATATGGCGCTATGTACCGAGTTGCGCAGCATAGCTTATACAATTATTAACTGAACCTATCTGGTTTTAATTGGCATATGCCTACATCACTGTCATGTGGGTGGTCTGTCCGGACAAACAAACTAAGCTATGTGGTGCACTGCGCAAACATGTGTGCTGAGCACTAAAAAATACTAAAAGTAACAGGACACATCCCCCTGATGTCATCTACATTCGGTGGGAATATCAAAACTGTGTAGGATGCCTACATGAAGTGGATATGCAGACATGGTTGCTCCTTTTAGAGATTCAACAAAAGCACCTCATTTGCATACATATTCATGCTGACAGCCTGGAAACTACACAGTTCTTGGCCATGTAAGCTGGGTAATAGCACAAATGCAACACTGTATGGACTTAAGGCAAGGTCCTACAGTACATTTGTGAAAACTACATTATAGATGTTATTTTAATTTTTTTTTCTGTTAAGCATGTCTGCGCAATCTAGCACATACAGCAAACATGCAAAAATTATTTTTAAAAATTATTAATTTTACCTATTCCCTTCCTTTTTCAGACATCCACAATGTATATTTAGTATAGTTATGTATATGATCTAACATTTTCAGAGGAGTTACATCCGCATTTCTGGACTTTTACATCCCCTTCTGTCTATGTAGACTCCTGTACATGTAAAGGTTACACATGCACTACGAACACAAACATGGATTCTGCATGGATGCCTTTCGGCTTGCTGGATCACTCCACCTGGCTAATTTGCATAATATTCACCTGATTACCTAGAAATTTACATTGCACGGAAGTTTTCCTGTTTGTGCATGCCTGCACGCTGCTAAGCAATGTTTACTGAATCTAAAAATGTTTGTGCTCGTGTATGCATTGCGCCACCGTGCATACACAAAACAAATCGTGTAGGCTTTACTGAATTCCCACTATAGTATCAAGGATGCAGAATGAAAATGTTTATATACAATGAAAGGAGCAGCATTTCCATAACCTTATGTATGCCCAGTAACAGGACCAGTGTCTAGATAAGCTGGGATCAAAACTAGAAAAGGATAACTCTGGGCTTTCTGTAGGAAACGCATGGATACCTGCTTCATTAGGTATGCACTCAAGCATAGTTGCACTAACTGAAATCAAGGTGTACCAACAGTGGGTCTTACTGGACAGAAAAGAAACGCAATACAGTCTGGTATACAGGTGTAACTGTTGAAATTAACACATTGTAACAGACGATATTGGAAGAGAAGAGGTTTCAGTGGCACATTTTGAAATAAAGAAGTGGAGATGTGGAGGTAATAACCAGACTGTTTTATCCCTCTGGGTGTGGAATGATAAAACCTGCCTAGTTTGCAGTCTGACGTCTTGTATCTTATGAGCAGAATATGCAAACACTGCTTTTTCATTTATATATCTCATTAATAGCATTGTCCAAATGGGTTGAGGCCTAGAAGTACTTTCAGATTAAATTACTTGTTTAGAGCCACACAAAAGCAAATGGAGACTAAAGGAATCAAACCAATACAATAGAATAAAGGTCATTAGCAGCTCACAGATTTAATCCTGTAAGCTAAAGATTTTTGTTTTAATTTAAGAGGATTTCCCAACCTTTACTGTACAAGTTCAATCAGAAAACCAGATAATTATCTAGTGGATAATGCAGGTCTTGCAACAGCAAGACGGACAGTATCAAAAGTTACGGCTAACTCCAGATAGGCAGTGTGAGTAGTCTAACCCTCATTTAAGGCCAGTACAACCATTTCAAAGAAACCTACTAGGTTGAGAAAAGATGAGCTCTGTTTTACAAAATTAAATTGAGATGATTCAGGAAACTGAAGGTCACCTATGTTGAATAATGATGTGTTGCATAATGATGCAGAAGATACTAGTGAGTATTATGGGTTTGAAATTACCCTGGTAAGGGTGAGGTCACTTATGTAATGATAGACAGTACAACTAGTAAGTGTTCTAGAGTGTCTATAGGGGACTAACTGGGAGTTATGGGAGAATAGTTGGGATGAATGAGGGAAATTAAATTACATATGAATTTCTTAGTCAGGATGTTGGCAATGACTTTAAGATCTGCATATATGCTACCATTTGATATCAGCTTGGTATAACACATGGTTTCTTCTGAGATCTCCAGTATAACCAAGAATGGTCGTATGACCATCTTTGGTGGTGGTGGTTGGTCTTACACTTCTTAGTTATGTATTGAGGTTATTACTAAACAGATTTTAAGTCCTTTTTCACTATGAGAAAATGGATTTATTATACATAGCAAACAGTTTCTTTTACTATATAGAGTTTGTTGATAAGAAAACACCATATGGGTTTATTTTTGAACTTGCCATTGTACTTATGACTGATAGGGATAGACACTTATATGCGATTTGTATGGCAGGAGTTGAATTTTATGATGTCTGCTGTGCTACTGGTTTGTTGTCAATAGGAGAAACAACCCATATGTAGGCAGTGTTATAGTCCATGAATGAAAGGAAGGTAACTGGCTTTAGAGTAGACTCCAAATACAATTTTTTCATGGGGTATGTGGTACTGGTGGTGAAATGACAGTCTGATATTGGACTTTAGTAGGAGAAAGTGACAAAGGGTGGAAAATACACGAGGTATACATTAATAATGATTAAATCAAAAAAGGTTTGCCCAGTCTAGTAGGGAGTGGGGCTATTCAGTTAAGGTAATTGCCATTAACAAAATCAAGGAATCTTTCAGCCTGGTTTATTAGGAGCTATCCAAGTCTACCAGTTGATAAAATGGTAGTTAAAATCTCCACCAGAAACATTTGGTTAATAACTATTTTTTCAGTCTAGTAAAGATAAGCATCAAGCTCGGCAGGAGTCGTACAAGGGGAACTGCAACTGGTAATAATGTGATAATTCGTCTTATCAAGTGTCTCTAAGACTTCTGTAAGTTTCTGGTTTGTATAATGTGTAATATGGCATGAAGTGATGGAGTTATGAATAAATACTGACATGCCCCCCACAGCTCCCAGTGGACCTGAATGAAGGCTAGCTGCTCAACCCTAGCAAATGAGGAATGATATCACTACACTGGAACCAATTTTCAGTAATTACACACATTTCAGACATTTTGTTGTTCAGGTTTCTCGCAATAAACACCACTTTGATGATGTGAGGTATTGCCAGCTATGCCAGAATAAGCAAGGCAGTGGATGTGTAACATATGCCAGAATAACTACTTGCAGTTTTGTAAATAATTATATGTTATTTGTATATCAAATTGATTTGTACTGATAACATAACAGTAAAAAAAAAAAAAAAAACACCACAACCAAATTTCAAAAATCAAGACCCAGAACCAGCCACAGAGTGAGAACCGATGAAATAATTTATTAAGAATTAAGCACTTTCGTCCTTTATAACATGAGACTTCTTCAGAATTAGAATGTAATAGTCAGGAATTTGTTAAAAAAAGAAAGAAATAAGAGGCATAGAGCAAAAATTAAGGCAAAAAATCAGGAACACCTGGAAGCAGTGAAACAGATGTAAGAAGATCAGCTTTTCAAGAGGAGCTAACTCGCTATTCCTCATATGAGGTCTGTTTGCTCTGTGCCTCTTATTTTTTTCCCTTAACAAATTCCTGATTATTAAATTTGAATTCTGAAGAAGTCTCATGTTATAAACAATGAAAGAACTTAATTCTTAATAAATTATTTACTCTGTGCTCAGTCTCTGTGGCTGGTTTTGGGTCTTGATTTTTGAGATTTGATTTGTACAGATGCTTGTGTTGAAAATGTATTTGTTAAGCTGCCTGAGTTAAAAGTGTACTAACAGTGGGTCTTACTGGACAGAAAAGAAATGCAATACAGTTTGGCATACAGGTGCAACTGTTGAAATGAATACAAGGTAACAGAGGATACTGGAAGAGAAGAGGTTAATCTCAGTCCAACTAACTTTGAAAAATAGCCTGAAATTAAATTACCTGGTTTAGGCCATAAAGACTGTATCTTACAGTACTGACTGCAGCCAAAGACGAAATGTCTGTTGAAAACAGGACTAGGAATCCTACTGTATTGTCCTTAGGGGTGGACTAACTGCTACCCTGGAAAAATGAAAGTTTTGAAATGGTTTTATAGCCTCCAGATGCTGTAACACATCTCAGCAAAGCTCTACGTGGGTGTGTATGGTAACAAATATCTGCTAAATTCCGGTTCAGTTTCTGGCAAAGGGGTAGTGTGGGAAGCAGAGTCAGATGACCAGATGTATGTGATGTATGTGATGTCATTCTGTAATTCAGCACTGAAATGATGTTTTAATACTACATGAAATAGAAGTCTCAGGACAGTCTATTTTTGAAACCTGACAAAGAAGGACCACTCACTCACTTCATCTTGCCTTGCTTTAGTAAGTAACCAGGGAATAGCAATTCATTAGATCAGTCAGGAAAACATATTGAGATTCATTAAGTACTATTTTTCTGTAAGATCAAGAACTAAATGAAAGACAAATCCAAAATACTCAGTCCACGGCTTAGAAAAACAGCAACCACAGCTCAGAAATACTTAAAACAAATGTTAATGATTGAACGCTTTTGTGAAAACCTCTTCAGAATCATAGAAGTTTAATTAAATACCAGTTTAAATATCCTGTCTACCTGTTTCACATGACTATGATCAACCAATGAATGAACTCCAACCA
The DNA here is from genome assembly GCF_019279795.1 of Protopterus annectens. NCBI lineage: Eukaryota > Metazoa > Chordata > Ceratodontiformes > Protopteridae > Protopterus > Protopterus annectens. Next base: position 1,301,598,856 of record NC_056739.1, read on the forward strand.
ATGAATGAACTCCGTTAATTACATTATAATAAAATCACCTGAAAACTTAAACAATTAATTTAAAATAATTTCCACATTTAATACTGATTTTAAACAAAACCTTACTATGCTGTATCACATAAAATTCATTAAATAACAGCCATTATAGGTTCATAGGTTGGTACTAGGCTATCGGCCCTAGGGCCTATACAAGCCTAGCCATAACAATTCCCTGGATATTTCTTCCCACAATATTTACTTCTCTGGACCCCTGTCTAGCAGGGCAACTGACATGATCCCCGGGGTGAATTTCCTATCTCCCATCCAATCATCAAATTTCCTTTTGAAGAGGGCCAATGAAGTGCGCGGTTTGACATGTATGGGCAGTCTGTTCCAGAGTATGGGGAGTCTCTGGGTCAGGAACCTATCCCTCTAGCATGTTTTGTTCATTGTGATGACAGGGTTTAGATCCCTGGAGCATGTGGCTCAGCGGGAATAGGATATCTTTAAGTGGAGCATGTCCAACAGCTCAGGGTTTGACATGGCCTTGTATGTTAAGCAGAGATCGCCTCTGAGTAGATGATATGCCACAGAGTATAGCTGGAGGTTTTTTAGATGGTCAGCATATTGCATCTGCTTTAGGCCTGTGATTCTTTTAATGAGGCATTTCTGTGGCCTTTCCAGCTGTTGCAGATGTCTTGTGAGGTACATACCAAACAGGGCATTATACTCTATAATGGGTCTAATGAGGGATGAGTGCAGTGGGACAGTGACCTCCTTTTTTCTGGATGAAAAGCCCTTAGTGATGAGGTGTGCCGCATAGATGGATTTCCTGACTGTTGTGGCGATGTGATTATCGAAAGTGAGACCACTGTCCACCTGTGTCCCTAAGTCTCTCATCACACTTTCAATGTTTAGTGTACTGCCACCTATGTGTTAATTCATGGGTACATGTTTTTTTTCCAAAGGGGATAACTATACATTTCTTGGCATTAAGCTAGAGCCCATGGCTGTAGGCATCTGTTTCTGTAAGACCCTTTTGTAGAATATCCACATCATTTGGGGATTCAATAATGGCTCTCAGTTTGCAGTCGTCTGCGAATTTTGTTAGCCAAAGTCCCTTAGTGTTGGCCTGTACTTCAGAGAATGTACAACCAAGAATATACACCACTTTTTTCTTGTAATTAAATTTTGGTAATTGATTAATTACATCTTGCACAATATAAATAGATGCAACACGTGCTTGTATTTTATTCCTTTGAAGGCATCCTGCCGAGGTACCGGAATAAATTTGTTGCAGCGTTCCAGCTTTTGTGGTTTTTCTTACTAGTGTTAGTTGCACCTGGAGAATTTTAGAGGCATTGTGTTGGGCAACTAGCCTGCAAGTGTGAATATCCTTGGTGAATATGGACACTCCTCCACCTTTAGTGTTTCGGTCTTGGTTTTGTGGCTGAAAAGTGTGGTAAGAGTTGTAGCCTGGTATTGCAGGGATGCTCTCTGGAGCCTTGAACCAGGTCTCAGTTACTGCACAGATATCGATGTTCTCCATTTTTAGGAGTGCCTTGAGAGAGAGCATTTTGAGATTTAGACTTCTAGCATTGAGAAGCATTACCTTCAGATTTTGCATGCTTGTATCTGTTACAGTGGTGGATTTATCCTTTGAACCTTGCCTAAAAAGGCACTATAGGGGTGGCAAGAACTTTAGCCAGTAACCTGAATCCCAGGGGTGACAGGTGCAGACCATCTCTGGCAAAGCATCGTGGTTTGTTGATCATGTCTTCCCAGGCAGACAGATACTGGATCCCCTTTGAATGACACCAGAAGCTTAGCCAATTGTTGAAGTCAATCATTTTGTCCTTATACTGTGGTATCATTCTGGGTGAAGGCAGGATGCTACTTATAAAAAACATAATTATATACTAAGTAAGATTTTAGTTTCAAAACACTTGTGATTGAAGTGTTGTCATTTAATCCGGGGGGGGGGGGGCATGGCATTAAGCCTGAGTTGCCACCAAAGCTCCTTTCCCTTTATCAGTTCAGTTTATGCTCCTCCTCTAGGATCTTTGACAACCAGTTCAATTGCAGAAAACAAAAAATAATGTTCAGGATGCTCCCACAAGTGTTTCACTAAAGCATTCCCCATGCACTTTTTTCTAATACCAGAGACATGTTCATAAATCCTGTCCCTGAATTTCCTTTTGGTTTTCCCTACATAGAAACTGCTGCATTTTTTTGGCATATAGCCATGTACACCCCTTGGGAATTGCTTGTACAATGAAACATGGGTCTAATAACTATATGATTAATCACAATCTGCTCTCCTGTAAGAATGTGTTTGAATCCACACTTATAAGACCTAGGTGTTCTCGAACTATGATAGCTCCCCTTGTCATCATAACTTTGCTCCAAATTTTTTTAGTATAGTTTGCCCCCTTCTAAAGACTATCTCTGGATGAGTTCCAGTCTTGTTGGTGATATCACCAAAACATGAGAAACTTGACCAATTCTTGGTCAATATTTCCCTTATCTTATCTTCTTCTAAACAATATTTTTTAATGAAGGCTAAACTGTGTTCAACAGATTTTAATTGCTTATTCCCTGTCATTTAAACCACCAAAATGAAGGAAGACTGTAACAGGGATACAATAACCCCCTTTTCCCTTTTATTAGTCACTTTGTCCCCAGTCAAAAAAAATAATTTGTAGGGATAACTCTTTGCCAATAACATATTCTCAAAGACATCACATTCCTTAGAAGAATAATCAAAATCCGACACCATGCTGGCTAGTCGGACAAATTAGCCTTTGATGAGGCCTCTTTTTTTTGATGCATGGGATGGCAGCTTTCGTAATGCAGCAGACTATTACAATAAGTGGGATTTCTGATGAAGGAATTGACCAAATTGTTTTCCACATAATCCTTGAACAACCAAACATCAAGGTAATTAATACAATCACAACTAAAAGTATAAGTAAATTTCAAAAAAGAAGTTGTGTTGTTTAAATAGTCAATAAAATATCTCATTTTTGGTCTTGTTCCACACAATAAATATATCATCTAAAAAAACAGAGGTACAAGTTCCACGGTTGTAGGGGGAACTTGTTGAAAATGTATTTCCTTTCCAATTGAAGTAGCACAATATTAGCAAAAATGGGGGCACATGCGACCCCCATTGCTACCCCTTTGATCTGTTGGAAATGTTGACCCTTTAAGTAATGAAATTGTTTTTTAAAACCATTTCCATACAAAAGTCAACACACGGATTTCATAGTTATCCATACTGGAAAATTCACATAAAAAAATCATGGAACCACTCAAGGCCCAAATCATGAGGACTCACATGAAATAACTCAATCACATAAATTATAAGAAAAATAGAGTCACTCAAAAAAATCAAGGTTTTTGACTTTTAATAAAAAGTCTCAGGAGTCCTTGTATAGATGGCCAAAAGCATTTAAATCGTTTTTTTAATTTAATATGTATTTACCAAGGGGGTGATTGTTTGATTTTGTATAATTGACTATAGGCCTCATTGGTGGATCAGTGATGCTCTTGTGCATTTTCAGAATTCCAAATATATTTGGCACCACTGGATTGCACATTTAAATAGTAGAAAACTTCAGGGGTTATTTACCCTTGATCCACCATATCCTGTAGCCACAAGTCAATTTTATGACATGCCAGATGGATGTAATTTAGTGATGTCTCTTCATATAATTCACTATTAGAAACATACCCTTGTATCGTCTGAAAATAGTCATGTCAACTCATGACTACAACCCCACCACCCTTGTCAGGTCTCATGACCCTAAGTTCTCTATTTTTAGACAACTCATGTAAAAGATGGAACTCCTGGGAACTTAAATTCTGCTTAAGCTTAACTTGACCTAGATTCAAACAAAGATTGTGAAAATCAAATTCAACCATTTTATTCAAAAAGTAACAAAGATAGCACAAATGGCGGATTAAATACACTCATTTGAATATATTGCTTTCTAATTACATTACCCTGTATTTCAAATATGAAATGAAAATTCAATTTTCTTCAGAACAATTTTAAATCTATTAGAATGTCATCAACTTTAAAGTTTGCTGAAGGAACAAATGTTTGGCCATGACTCAACAAATTTGCATGTTGTGGAGTACAAATACATTCACTAAAATTGTAAAGAGTAAAGTCACGTGTACTGTTTTTTATAATACTTGGACATGCAGGCTCCAAGTTCGCTGTATATGCCATAAAAGGTTTGTACTATGATAATACCAAGAAACCAGGCAAAGAGTTCATGAAACCCATTGATTCCTCCAGTACCGGCCATTCCATCCTCCTCAGTGAACAGGGGGTAGATCCCTCTGACTTATTGTCTGGTTCCTGATTCATTCGGACCTCCAGACCGGATTCACTCCTAAAGGGCGGGCATGGTAAACATCTTGCTCCTCCTCTGTCATTTCAAATCACTCCTCATTGCTTTCTGAAGCATTAGGTGATTTTCTAATGGTGGAATTTGGTCTGGGATAAGCCCCATCTTCTAGGTATTCAACTCGGTCCCTCTCAAACATTTTTTCTTTGCGATTTTTAATAGAAATTTTCTGGTCAACATGTTGAAAAATGTTTAAATATTCAGCTTGATTTTGTGTAAATAATAAATCCTGGGTTATTCCCAGGTTAAGTTGACTGGCCTCCGCCATAAGAGAGTCTATTTCTTTCTGATTATGCTTCATCAGACATTCAAGCATCTCACGGCAACAACAGTTGAAAAGTTCAACCAGTTCTGAATATAGCTGTGACTTAACAGTGGTGCTATTAGGAAATTTCCAACAGCAGTGGCCTTTGGGTATCCGTTTCTCTTTCAGGCACTCCCGCAAATATATATTTTCTAATTGTAACGTCCGACATCTTAGGATAGCGTTTTCAAACTGAACAAGAGACTTTTAAAGTATGCAGGTCTTCAACTACACCATTGCCAAAAGACCAATTACACTTCCACCATTCAGCTAGCTTGTCATTACAGTTCTTAAAATTCACATTTGCCTTAGAAGCATTGGATAGCAAAGTGTTGACGGAGAAGTACAGAGAAAATCAGAAGGAGTTGCATTGTGTCTTTGTGGACTTAGAGAAAGCATATGACAGGGTGCCTAGAGAGGAGTTGTGGTATTGTATGAGGAAGTCGAGAGTGTCAGAGAAGTATGTAATAGTGGTACAGGATATGTACGAGGGTAGTGTGACAGCGGTGAGGTCTGCGGTGGGAGTGACAGATGCCTTTAAGGTGGAGGTGGGATTATATCAAGGATCAGCTCTGAGCCCTTTCTTATTTGCAATGATGATGGACAGGCGAGATCAGACAAGAGACCCTGTGGACAATGTTTGCAGATGACACTGTGATCTGTAGTGAGAGTAGGGAACATGTGGAGGAGACCTGAGAGAGGTGGAGATCTGCTCTAGAGAGAAGAGGAATGAAGGTCAGCAGGACTAAGACAGCATATATGTTTGTGAATGAGAGGGAGGATAGAGGAATGATGGGGATGCAGGGAGTAGAGGTGGCGAAGGTGGATGAGTGTAAATACTTGGGATCAACAGTTCAGAGTAATGGTGAGTGTGGAAGAGTGGTGAAGAAGACAGTACAGGCAGGATGCAGTGCATGGAGAAGTGTGTCATGAGTTATTTGCGACAGACCAGTACCAGTAAGAGTGAAAGGGAAGGTCTACCAGAGGGTAGAGAGACCAGCTATGTTATATGGGTTGGAGACAGTGGCACTGACAAAAAGGCAAGAGTCAGAGCTGGACGTGGCAGAGTTAAAGATGTTAAGATTTGTACTGGGTGTGACTAGGGTGGACAGGATTAGGAATAAGTATATTAGAGGGTCAGCCCAGGTTGGAAGGTTTGGAGACAAAGCCAGAGAGGCAAGATTACATTGGTTTGGGCATGTGCTGAGGAGGGATGCAGAGTGCATTGGGAAAAAGATGCTAAGGATGAAGCTGCCAGGTAACAGGAAAAGAGGAAGGCCTAAGATAAGGTTTATGGATGTGGTGAGAGAGGACATGCAGGTGGTTGGTGTGAAAGCGCAAGATGCAGAGGACAGGAAGAAATGGAAACAGATGATCTGCTGTGGTGACCCCTAATGGGAGCAGCCGAAAGAAGACCACCTTAGAAGCATTGGTGTAGTTATTCCCAGACTCCTGGGACTTTTTATTAAAAGTCAAAAAAGTTGATTCTTCTAGTGAATCTATGTTTCTTACAATTGATGTGGTTGAGTTACTTCATGTGATTCCTCATGGATTGAGCCTTGAGTGGTTCCATGATTTTTTATGTGAATTTTCTGGTATGGATAACAGTGAAATCAATGTGTTGACATTTTATATGGAAATGGTTTTAAAAAACAATTTAATTTACTTAGAGGGTCAATATTTCCAACAGATCAAAGAGGTAGCAATGGGGCTGCATGTGCCCCCATTTTTGCTAATATTGTGTTACTTCAATGGGAAAGGAAATACATTTTAAACAAGTTCCCGGTACAACTGTGGAAATTATACCATGATTTTCAGATGATATATTTATTGTGTGGAACCTGACCTAAAATGTGATCATTTAATTTATTAACTATTTAAACAACATAACTTATTTTTTGAAATTTACTTATACTTTTAATTGTGATTGTATTAATTACCTTGATGTTTGGTTGTTCAAGGATTTAGTGGGAAACTAATCGGTCAATTCCTTGTACAGAAAGCCCACTTATTGTAACAGACTGTTGCATTAAGAAAGTTGCCACCCCATGCATCAAAAAAGAGGCCTCATCAAAGGCCAATTTATCCGACTGGCCAGGATAGTGTTGGATTTTGATTATTTTTTTAAGGAATGTGATGTCTTTGAGAATATGTTATTGGCAAGGCGTTATCCCTAAAAATTAATGTCTTCTATTACGGATGAAGTGACTAATAAAAGGGAAAAGGGGTTACAGTCTTCCTTTATTTCGGTGGTTGAAATGACAGGGAATAAGCAATTAAAAATCTGCTGAACACAACTTAGCCTTCATTACAAAATATTGTTTAGAAGAAGATAAGGGAAATATTGACCAAGAAGTGGTCAATTTTCTCATGTTTTGGTGATGTCACCAACAAGATTGGAACTCATCCAGAGATAGTTTTTAGAAGGGGCGAACTATAAAAAAATATTTGGAACAAAGTTATGATGGCAAAGGGAGCTATTATAGTTCAAGAACACCTTGGTCTTATAAGTATGGATTCTGCATCATGTATAAACACATACTTACAGGAGAGCATATTGTGATTAATCATAGAGTTATTAGACCCAGGTTTCATTGTACATGCAATTCCCAAGGGGTGGTGTACATGGCTATATACCAAAAATGCAGCAGTTTTTATGTAGGGAAAGCAAAAAGGAAATTCAGGGACAGAATTTATGAACATGTCTCTGATATCAGAAAAAAGTGCATGGGGAAATGCTTTAGTGAAGCACTTGGGGAGCATCCTGACCTTTTTTTTTTGTTTTTTGCAATTGAACTGGTTGTCAAAGATCCTAGAGGAGGACCATAGACTGTAGTGATAGAGGAAAAGGAGATTTGGTGGCAACTCAGGCTCAATGTCATGGCCCCCCTGGATTAAATAACAACACTTCAATCACAAATGTTTTGAAACTAAATTCTTACTTAGTATAGAATTATGTTTTTTTATAATGGCTGTTATTTAATGATTTTTTTATGTGACACAGCATAGTAAAGTTTTGTTTAAAACCAGCATTAATTGTGGAAGTTATTTTAAATTAATTGTTTAAGCTTTCAGATGATTTTATTATAATGTAATTAATAAGGGATTTCATTCATTGGTTGGTCATAGTCATGTGAAACAAATAGACAGGATATTTAAACTGGTATTTAATTAAGCTTCTATGATTCTGAAGATGTTTTCATGAAAGCGCTCAATCATTAAAATGTAAGTATTTCTGAGCAGTGGACTGAGTATTTTGGTGCTATTGTTCTGCATCTGTATGAATCTATCCATCTGTATTATTTTTAATATTTCCTCTGAATGAAACTCTAATATCTATTGTAAATAGATATTTAGTATTTTCATGTTGTTTTATTATTTATTATAAAATATATTTATGATTTTCATTGTGGCTGGTCTTTTAGAGAATATTTTAATCTTTGAGAGTACTTGTATTTATTTGGTGACACTGTGGCTGCTTCTGAAAGCCTTGCTGGAATGGTCAAACACTACCATTTGTATTAGTATTAAGTCACCCTTGTTAGAGCCTTAGAGCAGCTGGCTTTGGAGTGTTCTGTTGGCAGTATTACCTTATAGTCTGGGCAGACGGAGGCATAGCTTGTAAATCTGTGCCAGCCTTTCCCAGGTGTGTGTGTGTGTGTGTGTGTGTGTGTGTGTGTGTGTGTGTGTGTGTGTGTAGGACACAGAGCACTGGTTTCACAGAGAGGGTAGTGGAGGACTTGGCTTGGAACACTCGGCTGAGGACTCAACTCTATAGCTGTGCCAGTGGGGAGTCTTATTGAGGGCCTGGAAAGAGAAAGAAGGAAATTCAGACCCCAGACTGAGTGTGTCCTCTATGTGCTCTTAAAGGAAATTGTGCTTGGTGCTGTGAGCTGCATCTGGAAATACTGTATATATTTTTGTTCCAAGTGAAAATCCTTCACCGGTGTCAGTGATGAGAAGTCAGGCTCCTTGATTACTGGCCCAGAGCAGGGACGTCATGACAACCACTACTTCAGAGGCATAGCTGGGGAGGAGGGACTGCTTCAGGTGCAAACTGTTTCAGAACAAGATTGGTTTCAGTGCATTACTTGTGTAAAGAAATGTTTGTTACAGTTTAAAAGGAAAAAAAGTTTTTTTTGCGCCTCAATTTAAAACCGAGGGGACACTGGTCACTAGAATAGCTAGCAACACCTCTGCATCATTTAATGTAAGTTGTTATGTTGAGAACAGCCAATGTTTTAGAATTCAAAATCCATCATTAGCAAAAGCAGGAAAGCCTACGAATCATTGCATAAGATGCTGTTATACACTGGGAAATCCTGGAATGACTCCAATTTATAGCCAATATCTTGTACTTGGGCATCACTCTTGGATATGGTAGTGCACTGTTTAGTACTAGGGCCTTGTCTGTCATGGCAACATAAGAGGAGAGCTCAGTGATGTCTCCCTGTATCATGCGTAAGAAACAGAGATGAAGATCATTCATACCTCCTTGGACAACCTCAAGGGACAAAGCCATAATGACACAGCTTCCACTCTGTCTACAAGCTGCACTGGCCATGAAGTTTGCAATATAGTTGTTTGCATTTTTTGGTTGCTTAACTTGTTCTTTCGATTTAGTGTTCATAGCATTGTTTTACTGTGGGTTTACTGGAGACTGTGTCAATCCACTGAGCACCTAAACACCATTCTCTGTCTCTCACTCTCTCTATTCCCACCCTCCACCCTTGTCTGGACATTGATTTCTGTTTGTCTCTGTTTTGATGGCTCTTTTATAGTGAGATTATTGTTGGTTGGTGGCTGATTCTGGATCCTTTGCTGAAGCTGCTTGTGCAAACTGAACTCCTAAACTATACAAGAATGGCCAACCTGTGTAAAGTACTGGGCTTGTTTTTTCAGATTGCAGAGAAATGAAAATGAAGAAAAGATGAAAAAAATATATAAGAAGTTGGGATGAAACTGCAGCCCATAAGCCCACCAAGTAGCAATTATAGGTACTCCAGGGTGCCTTAAATTAAGGAAAGCATTCGGTGCTCTATAAGTCAGTCTGACATTCCATTAAGAATCACTGGAGTCACAATGTACAGGCACCAGAGGTATTGTATGGCTGACTGCTACTGTTAAGCTTTTTGACCTTCTGATATGCTACTTCTTACCACCTGCAGCAATTTTTAAGCTGTGTATGCACTACAAATGTAGAAAAAAAATGTTCTCTTGTAATACAGATGTGCGCAACCAGGGAAGATATCATCCATGGAAGATAACATCCATTATTTATTTTCAATAATTTTTTTGGAATATCGATGTGCGACTCTAGAAACTGTTTATCACACTAGCCTGGGAAAGTACAGTCTGACTTTTTCTGACTTTTGTTTGCTTGTTTCTATCAAACGATTTCTGGTTTATAATTTTCAGGTATGCAGAGTTCGTTGTTTGTGAACTTGGCTACAAACAGGGAGGTCAATGAAAGATCATGAACTGTACTACTGAAGGCATTATTTGATTGATATCTGCACTTTATTACATATGCTACATTGACTCAATAGGACTAGATGGACATTTTTAACTAAAGTTTATGAAAGCATGCTTGCTCATCAGAATTACTCAGTATGTGTTCTGTAGCAATCACTAAGTTAAGGTTTGGTATGAAGGACCTTCCAAAATGGCTGCACATTAAACAAGCTGACTAGAGCATTCCCAGTGTGAAAACTGAAAATTCATTAAAAAAGCCAGTAAAAGTTATACATTTGGGTAAAATTCACTTATTTGCTAGTAACTACAGTGCCTAGATGTCAGAAAAGAAGAAAGTAAGAGAAAATCAACCAGAAAGAAAGAAAAATGTCTTTGGCTATGAAAGATCTTGCATCTGTTCAGCAAAATTCAGTTCAAATTTTGGCTTTAGTACAGAAGATGGCTTCCAGTAATTTAGAGCAAATAAGTCAAGTACACTTAGGTGTTTAAAATTAAGTGAAACGTTGGAGAAATATATAAAGTCAAATGGCAACAGGTTGGAAAATTAAAAAAAAGTAGATTTAAGAAGCTCTTTAAATGATCTGATAAAGCTTCAGAACTCAGAGGCTAAAATGAACGAAAAACTGATTGAATATGAGTTTTCTTGAGCAATTGAAAAAAATAGAGTTTGAAGACAGATAACCCATGGAAAACCTTAGATTTTTTGCTATGCCAGATAAACTGGAAGGAAATTACTGCATTGATTTCATAAAAGTATAAATAAGCAACTGGAATGGTGTTCCAAAACATGATTTGTTAAAGGAGAGGGCACATTATGTGTAACTCCAAATCTGCCTATGACAAAGCAGTTGAGATCTATATTACTAAAGATATAATCATACCAGCCAAAAGAGTTGCTCTTGGAAAAAAAACACTGCAGAAAAGAAATTATTAAAACATGGGGATAACAGAGAATTTGTGGAAATGAATGTTCCCTGTACACCAGGCAGGAGAGAAGCATGTTTATCCCAGCAATCACGCGATGGTGAGAGGCAAATATGAAATACAAGTTGCTTTTAACAGCTATCTTCAGAACAGTTTGTTTTCCTGGAGGATCAAAAGACATTTTTGGATAAAGAATGGTGAAGGAGGAAATAATAAATGTTTAGCCAATATGCAGTGAGACAGCAAGCTGGAGAGACTCTGTTTAACATTCATCTCATCTGACAACAAAGCCCTTAGGTAGACTTTTCCAGAGAAACCTTTTGCATTGTTCTAAAGGTAAATGCTTGAGCAAAAGGGAAAAGCCCAAGAGCAAACTTGAAGAGTCAAGAGTACTTTGGACTTGAATTAGAGAACAGTGTTGGGAGACTAAGATGATCGGGAAAAAGACCAGTAACAATGTGAAATCAGTGAATAAATGGCAGAACTATAAAGCAACAGCCCCACTAAATATAGACATGCAAATGTGGTTCTGCAAGAAGTGGCTGAAAAAGACTGGTGGTTTGTTGACTGTGTTCAACTGATAAACCCCACTAGAAGAATAGTGATGGAGTAACTATAAGAATGACAACCTTTATTATTAATAACTGTATAGAAAATTCATAATGTAAATTGCATGCTGCATTCTAAAGCAGTTTTGTATAGTATGCAGTCAGAGCTATTTTAAATGTGAGGTGAGAGAGTTTTGTTAGTGAATATTGTATGTACTAATGACATTAAAGTAATAAAGTGCTTTTTCTTAGTTGTAATGTAGCTTTACAATGTAATAAGGTAATAAAAGCCAAAAAGAAGAAATTTGAAACTAATGTAATGCTGTGGTGTTGAGAGGCTGGGGGAATGCAAAAATGTTTTAATCATATCATGTAAGGAAGTAAAAGATAGTAATTCCTCCTGTTTTACAGAGGTGGGTGTCTAGACTAATGTCCTTAGTTTAAGCTACAACCACATCTTATAGGTTCATAGGTTCATACTAGGCTATCTGCCCTGGGGCAATTATAAGCCTAGCCCGATTCTGTATGGCTTACGCCACTCCTTGATTTGAGTATACTGTGCCCTTTTTAAGGTTTAGTTTACTGTGCCTCTGTCTAATAGTGACATGGGAGTAATCCCTGGGACAAACCTACGATCCCCCATCCACCTATCGAGATTCTTCTTGAAGAGATTCAGTGAGGTGCTCTGCCTCACATGAACTGGAATTCTATTCCAGAGCGAAGGGAGCCTCTGGGTTATGAACCTGTCCCTCCAGCAAGTTCTATTTATTTCTGTGCTGAGGTTCAAGTCCCTCGAGCGTGTGGCTCTAAGGGATTTAGATTTACTGAGGTGGAGCATGTCCATTAATTCTGGATTTGACATAGCTTTGTATGTCAGGCATAGATCGCCTCGAAGTAGGCGGTATGCAACTGAGTAGAGTTGGAGTTTTTTTAACTGAGCAGCATATGGCATCTGTTTGAGACCCTTGATCCTCTTGGTGAGATACTTTTGGGGTCTTTCTAATTGCTGCAGGTGTCTGGTAAGGTACACCCCAAAAGGGGCATTGTATTCTATGATGGGCCTGATGAGGGATGAATAAAGGGGCACGATTACCTCTCTTGATCTAGATGTGAAACCCTTCGTGATGAGGTGGGCTATGTAGAAGGTCTTTCTATCCACTTTGGCAATGTGGTTTTCAAAGGAGAGATTGCTATCAACTTGGGTCCCCAGGTCCGTAATAACTTTCTCTGTACTCAATGGGTTTCCGCCTATGTGGTAATTTGTGGGCACACTGTTTTTGCCAAAGGGTATGACTATACATTTTTTGGCATTTAGCTTTAAACCATGGTGCTGGCACCAGTTATCTGTCTCTGTGAGACCTTTTTGAAGGATGTTTGTGTCAGCTGGAGAGTCGATTATGGCGCCCAGTTTGCAGTCATCTGCGAACTTGGTGAGCCATAGTCCTCCCACGTTTGCCTGTACCTCGGAAAAGTATATACCGAACAAGAGTGGTCCCAGGACAGAACCCTGTGGGATGCCACTTGTGACTGGATTCGAATCTGATATGGCTTCAGCAACTTTCACTCTGTGGGTTCTGTCTTTGAGCCAGTTTGCAACCCATCTTGTGACATAGGGGTTTATATTTAAGCTGGATAGCTTATCTATGATGCCCGAGTGGGGTATTGTGTCAAATGCCTTTGCAAGGTCCAGATAGGCTGTGTGGACTACCTTCCCTTCATCTATGGCTTTGGTGACTGTTTTGAAGAAGTCAACCAGGTTCAAAAGGCAGGATCTGCCCTTGACAAAGCCAAACTGGGTGGGATCTAGTGTCTGTAGGTCCCCAATGTCTTTGTTTATGAGCTCCATGATGATCCTCTCCATAGCTTTGCAGACTAAGCTAGTCAGGCTTATGGGACGATAGTTTCCAGGGTCCGTAGAGGCTCCACCTTTGTGGAGTGGGACCACTGTTGCTGTACGCCATTGTGTGGGCACATATCCTGTAGTGAGGCTGAGATTGTATAGCTGTTTTATTTGAGGGATTAGTTCCTCTTGGACTTCATGTAGGACACAACCATCTTTAAGTGGATGGGCTTGAAAAACAAGAGTAGATGAGAAGTATAACAATTGTAGTTCTTTCTTGCATTTGCGCATTTGCACAGTTGCTAGTGGTTTTTACCCCCCCCCCCCCATTACCACTTTATTTTAATTGAAGAAAAGCAACTTGCAGATGTAATCTAAACAGTGTATACTGAATGAAATCTGTAAGGATGATTCATGCATTTGAAATGTTACTGGTTGTTTGTCTGTACCTAAAAACAGGTGCTAATCAATCAGCATACAGGTGCATGCAACTAATCATGAGAGATCTGAACAGTGTGTACTGAGTAAAATTTACAAGATGCAATGCAATTAACTTTTAAATGTATACTGACAGCAGCCCATCGAAAATGAATGAAGTTTGAGACTGTGGAAATTAAAAATAGCCAGTGCAATTTTTCTTAAAGCTAAAAGTTAATGTTGATTGAAGACATGCATGTTGTTCTTCATAACTGACAACAATTAGTCAAGTGGGAACACAGGTCTAACACATGCTTTAGAATGATTAACTTTAACTTTACAATAGGCGACACCTACAGGTGCAGCTTTTGGTTTGAGGCAATGGCTCCTGTTTATATGGATAAACTTATTTTTTTAGGAAATATTGTATAACTTTTGGGGTTTATGTGAGATAAGGGGGATAGGGTTGAAAATGTATTTACTTTTTATTGTCTTTACTGACGTGAAATTTCTGGGGAAAAAATGACATGGGTTCAAACAGAGATGAGAAGAAGCTACTACATAAAGACTGGCCTACCAAACAGTGTGTGCATGTAAGCTGCAAGTACGAAATATACATTCAAAAAAATGGTTATGTATAATAGGTGAGAATAATAGCTTTTATCAGAATGGTTGCTCTATCAGTATCAGCATGGAAAGCAAATGGCTGTACAAGTACAGGCAAAAAAAGACAGAACTGAATAATATTAAGAATTATAGGGTGCAAATAGCTTTTATCAGAATAGTTGCTCTATCAATATCAGCATGGAAAGCAAATGGCTGTACAAGTACAGGCAAAAAAAGACAGAACTGAATAATATTAAGAATTATAGGGTGCAAAATACCAAGGTTAGAGGAACCATATTTGGATAGAAATTAGCATATGAATTTGACAAAGGATTGCAGAATAGGCATTCAGAAGAATACCAGTGACAAAGGAAAAGGGTAGCAATAATGCTGATTAAAAGAGGACTTCAAAAGTGATAAGGGATGGAGAAAAGTCAGTAGTTGTTGGTTTAAAGTAGTAAGGGTTTTACTGGAAGGGGAGAAGGATGATGCTGTCATTTATGTATAATACACATAGAACTACTATTATGAAGCTTATGAGAATTTTGTGAGAAAATCATAAGCTTTTTGAAAAGAATATTATTTATGGGTGGGGGACTGGTACCTGGTTTGCAATAGTTATGATATATCAGGGAGAACTTAGCCGAGAAATGTAACAAAGGATGATATTCATCTGAAAAGTTAATGAGAATATTTGGTATGGAAGGTGTAAAATTGAGTAGCGGGAACCCAGATAGAATGTATACATTATTCTCCAAGATACAATAACTGGGCTAGACCGGATAGAAATAATATTTCACAGAAGCAAGCATATTTAATTGAAAGCAATTCATTTGAAATTCTTCCAATAACTATATTAAATTACACACCAATAAAAATAAAGATGCAGGGTAATGAAACAGCAGAACTTTGGCACTTTCCTACTTATCTTTTAAAAAGATAAGTATTTAAATAAAGTGGAAATACTGGGGAAGATAGAAATTACTTCAGAAGGAAGAGCTAGTGAGTAGGATCAAATGCAAATAGAGTTTAGAAACATGGCAGAAATAACAGAAAAGGAAATATGGGAAAGAGCAACAGCAGAGGGAGGGAAATCTCACAGAACAAGATTAGAAAAACTTCAGAGGCCTAAAGGGAAAATAATCATGCGTTTGGATAATCTGTATGTTTACAAAGGTTGCTCATATAAAAAAAAAAACTCTGGAGTATAAAACATTCAGCACAATTGCTTAGGCATCAGAAGGCAGAAAGAGCTACAGCCAACTTAGGGAACATATGATAAGAAAAATAACCAGGCATCCTGCAGAGGTATTAGAGATATTTCAGAATGTTTGTGAAAATCTGTACACAATAAGGGAATGGGGAAACAAAACAAAGGTACAAACATAAGTATATAGGGAAGACTAAACCATGCCAATGAGACTTAACGATTAATAGTTAAGATAAGAAGAGATGAGATAAACATGGATATGTACAATTAATCAACAGGGAGGTTTCCAAGAACAGAATAGACTCCTGTAGAAAATTGGAGCCTAGGAGGGAAAAAAGTGTTAAAGATCTGGAAAGTATTGTTTAATGCTATTTTAGAAGGTGGGGGTCTACCACCATATGGGAAGAAAGCTGTGGTGGCTGTAATACCCAAAGAAGGTAAAGATTCTCTATATCCAGCTGCATACCAACTCATTTTAATTTTAAACCATTATAAAGTGCTTATGTCTATTCTAGCTAAGAGAATGGCAGCCATGTTTTCAAATTTGATAGCTATGGATCAGTGTATTTTTGTAGAGGGAAAGCATTCGACAACATTAACAGAACAATGATGCCCCAGAGGGAAGTGAAGTGTAAGAAAACACACAACTGTTGGTGGGTCTTGAAGTAGAGAAAGTAACTGACTGAGTAAAATGGGATTTGGGATTTTAAGAGTATGGCAATGGAAGCATTTGTAATTCCTTACAGAATAATAGGGATAATAAGGAGGATATATGAATGGTCAGATGCGAGATTTAAGTTGGGAGGGTTCCTCTCTGACATGTGTTTAAACTGAGGTATCAGACAGGGATATCCTCTTACTTTTCTTATTTGCTTTATATTTACAGCTGTTAGCAAGGAAAATAGGGATCTTGCAAATTCAAGGATAGAATTGATTAGGTAACCAAGACTTTAGCTTTATTTACACAGGATATTGTTTTCAATTAATCATCATCTTCTTTCGGCAGTTCCCGTGAGGGGTCACCACAGTGGATCACCTGTTTCCATTTCTTCCTGTCCTCTGCATCTTGCTCTGTCACACCAACCACCTGCATGTCCTCTCTCACCACATCCATGAACCTTATCTTAGGCCTTCATCTTTTCCTGTTACCTGGTAGCTTCATCCTTAGCATCTTTTCCCAATATACTCAGCATCCCTTCTCAGCACATGTCCAAACCAATGTAATATTGCCTCTCTGGCTTTGTCTCCAAACCTTCCAACCTGGGCTGACCCTCTAATATACTTATTCCTAATCCTGTCCAACCTCGTCACACCCAGTGCAAATCTTAACATCTTTAACTCTGCCACATCCAGGTCAAACACCTGTCTTTTTGTCAATGCCACTGTCTCCAACCCATATAACATAGCTGGTCTCACTACTCTCTTGTAGACCTTCCCTTTCACTCTTACAGGTACTTGTCTGTCACAAATCACTCCTGACACTCTTCTCCACCCACTCAATCCTGCCTGTACTCTCTTCTTCACCTCTCTTCCACACTCACCATTACTCTGAACTATTGACCCCAAGTATTTAAGCTCATTCACCTTCGCCACCTCTACTCCTTGCATCCTCACCATTCCTCTATCCTTCCTCTCATTCACACACATATATTTTGTCTTAGTCCTGCTGACCTTCATTCCTCTTCTCTCTAGAGCATATCTCCATCTCTCCAGGGTCTCCTCCACCTGTTCCCTACTCTCACTACAGATCACAATGTCATCTGCAAACATCATAGTCCACGGGGACTCCTGTCTGATCTCGTCTGTCAACCTGTCCATCACCATTGCAAATAAGAAAGGGCTCAGAGCTGATCCTTGATGCAACCCCACCTCCACCTTAAACGCATCCGTCACTCCCACTGCAGACCTCACCGTTGTCACACTACCCTTGTACATATCCTGTACCACTCTTACATACTTCTCTGACACTCCTGACTTCCTCATACAATACCACAACTCCTCTCTAGGCACCCTGTTGTACTTCTCCATCACCACTCCCAGAGCAAACATTGCATCTGTAGTGCTCTTTCCCAGCATGAAACCATACTGCTGATCACTAATCATCACGTCCCATCTTAACCTAGCTTCCACTACTCTTTGCCATAACTTCATGCTGTGACTGATCAATTTAATCCCTCTGTAGTTACTACAGCTCTGCACATCACCCTTATTCTTAAAATCGGTACCAAAACACTTTTTCTCCATTCCTCAGGCATCCTCTCACTTTCTAAGATTTCATTAAACAATCTGGTTAAAAACTCCACTGCCATTTCACCTAAACACCTCCATGCTTCCACAGGTATGTCATCTAGGCCAACAGCCTTTCCATTCTCCATTCTCTTCATAGCTATCCTTAATTCCTCCTTGCTAATCCATTGTACTTAATGATTCACTATCCCTACATCATCCAACCTTCTCTCCCTCTCATTCTCTTCATTCATCAACCCCTCAAAGTACTCTTTCCAGCTCCTCAACACACTCTCCTCGCTTGTGAGTATGTTTCCCTCATTATCCTTTATCACTTTTACCTGCTGCACATCTTTCCTAGCTCGGTCCCTCTGTCTAGCCAATTGGTACAGGTCCTTTTCTCCCTACTTAGTGTCCAACCTTTCATACAACTCTTCATATGCCTTATCCTTAGCCTTTGCCACCTCTCTCTTTGACATGCACCTCATCTCCTTATACTCCTGTCTACTTTCTTCATCTCTCTGACAATTCCACTTCTTCTTTGCCAACCTCTTTGCCTGTATACTCTCCTGCACTTCCTCATTCCACCATGTCTCCTTGTCGTCCTTCCTCTGTCCCGATGTGATACCAAGCACCTTTCTAGCCGTCTCCCTTACTAGCTCTGCTGTAGTTACCCAGCTATTTGGTAACTCTTCACTGCCACCCAGTGCCTGTCTTAACTCATCCCTGAACTCCACCTCATAATTACCCTTTTTCAATTTCCACCATAAATACAGAAAAGAACATTTTAGCAATGTGGAACATTTTGAGACAATTTGAAGTATTTTTGGGATATACAATAAATGAAGATAAAACAAAGGCTAGAGCACTAAACTACATACCTATACATGATTTGGTTCAGCAACTCCTATACTTCTGGAGATGTGATAAGATGAAGTATTTAGGTGTTTGGATTAAAAGGGATTTTGCAATGGCAGGCAAGGACATTTGGGAAGACACTAAAAGGATAAAACAAAAACTGAGAACATGGAAGCTCTTCATTCTGGACAGTAAGTGTAAAAATTGATAAGACTGCACTGTATTGGAATTAACTGGAAACAACTGAAATGAGACTGAAATGAAAGTCTTTATCTGTTAATTACCCAAACTCGTGCTGAACAGGTGCCAGTCTCTCCTTTATGGGCCAAGTCTTGCGTACTTTTAAAATGAATTCTCCAAACACTGCAGTCCATTTAATAAGGTTTTATTAGATATTCACAATATCCTAATACTGTCTTCATTAACAGTGCTGATAATAATAGTGCTGCTAAATATATTCAAAGTTTCTGCACATATCTTCTGATTGTCCTGAATGTTGTAAATGGAAACATATTGACCTGTCTTCAGTACTCAGCCTCGTGTGCCTGTGTTGCAGCTTAATCTTTTCTGTATATCAGGTCAAACTAACTGACCTTAACTGTATCTGAAGTATAATACCAAAACCCTGTAATGCTTTACACACCTTCTTAGCATTGACTCTCAGGCCTTGTCTTGTATGTGTTTTATTTAACATTCCATTAAGGAGCATTCTGTAGCAGGCAAGATTGTACCTTTCCCTTGAAAAAAGTACATTCTGTATTTTCTGCATATTTCATGCTTATCTTTTCTTTCCAATAAAATGTCTCTCTGAAACTGAATGCATAGATGTCTGACTCCATATTCAGGCCTTATTCTACCTAAATGTACTATAGTGAATTTACTGAGGATCTGCATAATGCCCAATAACTACTTTAAAATGGAGGCACAGTAAGATACAACCAGAGAAAATGTTTAGTCCTCTGATTTTATATACAAGCCATGTGTATTTTTATCAACCAGAGAAGATATGGATGATAATTAATAAAGAGTTAATGGAATATATTTGGAGGGAAGAGGGCAAGAGTTAAATTAGATTCACCTCAAATAATAAAATGATTGAAGATTACCTGGTTTGAAGGGGAGCTTTATTGTTATGCAGTTAATGATCATATACATAACTCAAGCAGATACAGGGGCGGCTCGTGCTATAGGACTGCAGGGCTGCAGCCCTCCCACCTAGAAACAAAAAGAAAACAAACCGTGAAACATAAAATGAAGAAAACAAATTTTTTTATTTTTCACGAGTCCCAGAACTCGCACTCAGACTGCCCAGCAGATGCCCAGGAATCTGTGCGAACTCAGACTGCCTGAGTCAGCAGTCCAGATACAGGGAAGGCATTTCTGCCCCACAGATGCCAAGGAATCTGTGAGGTGACAACCGCACAGAACAGAGGAGCTCCGGACTGCTTCATCAGCAGACAGGACCAATCAGGAGAGAGGTGAGGTGAGTTTTAAGCTCTCATGGGGGATTATGTTCATCGCGGGCTTGGGACTTGGATTTCGAGCAGGCTACTGCTTCATAGAGGGATTCAGGTCTGGACATGGACACATTTAAACAGGTAGGTGTGCGGCTTGGATTTTGGACTTGAATTGTACTGCTGATTAGGTCTGGACACATTTAAACAGGTGTAGGTGTGTGTAATACCCCAGTTGCTATATACTGGTGGCTAGAGCAAACTCATGGTGGTGTGTAGGGAATACCTCAAGCTTGAACCCTGTACCTTGCATGCAGGTGTTAAGGGCCTGAATTCCCTACCCACTACCATTTGTAAAAAATTTGCAGATTTTTGCCTCATATTTGATCTGTTCTATTCCTCATAATATCTGTGGTTTCTAAATTTTGAAATGCTTGATATTTGATGGTGCAGTGGTAGCATTGTTGCCGCACAGCTGTAGGTTTTCAGGTTTGATTCTTGGCTGGGGTGCCTTCTGTGTGGGGTCTGCATCTTCTCCGTGTGTTTGTGTGGGCTTGCTTTTGTGTCCTCCCATGTTACAAAGACATGTCTGCATTATTTTTTTCCTGGGCCTCTGCTGAAAAAAACTTTTTTTTGTTCCAAGTCAGAGTGTCCTGGTTAACAGATGTTAAATAAAATTGACAGGCATTTGAATTTCAGACTTCAGGTTTCTGAATGTTGAATTGCTGTGTGGAGTCTGCATCTCCTCCCTGTGTTTGCGTGGATTTGCTCTGGTGTCCTGCCATTTTACAAAGACGTGTCTGCAGTATTTCTCCCTGGGCATCTGCTGAAAATTGTTTCTGTTCCTTCAGAAGTAAAATTGACAGGCATTTGAATTTCAAACTTCATATTCCTCAGAAAATACATAGTAACACAACCTTTTATTCTAGCAATTTTCTAAGTTTATAAGATGAATATTTGAAAATGTTCCCTATTTTTGGGACTGTATTCCCCCATTATTGACTTTGTCCAGGTTTTTTGCGCTAAGGTTGACAGCTATGGCAAGAACTGAATTCACTGAATATGTTTGAGGGCTGTATTCCCTCATTACTGGGTTTGTCCAGGTGTTTTGTGCTAAGAGGTTGACAGCTATGGTGAGAACTGAATTCACTAAATGATAGCCATTTAAGTTTCAGTCTTCCTCTCTTTCACAAAGCAGCTGATTTGGCATAGTGGTATGTTGCTCTGATTGTTTTGCACAGGGACCTTGACAGTAAAATGTATGGTGGTAACACAGCATTTTTCTTTCACAAAGCAGCTGATTTGGTGTAGTGGTATGTTGCTCTGACTGTTTTGCACAGGGACCTTGGCAGTAAAATTTATGGTGGTAACACAGCAGTTTATTCTAACAACTTTCCAAGATTATACAAGCAATGTTTAATGTGTCCCTGGTTTTTGGGCCTTTGACCCCCCCCCCAATAAATTGTGGCTTTTTCCAGATTTCTTGTGCTGCGAAGTTGAGATGCAGTTGATTATTGAGTAGATTTTACAAGGAGCTGAGAGCTGCAGGGGAAGTGAAGTTTAGTGCTGCTTATACTAAGTCTGTGTGCATTGTTAATAGCACAGCAGGTTGTGTACTTGCTTTTGATGCAGAAGGCTATGGGTTCTACTCTCACAAGTGGTGGATGCTGCTGTACTGAGAATGTTTTCCTTGGTGAAGATACTAACTATGAGCCTATCAGTTTGCCACACAGCAAGATAAAAAACTTGTAACAAAGAAAATCCCAGTAGCCTTGAATCATTGGAATTAAAAAGAAGTCTTTATTTCACCACAGGACCACGAAACCAAAACAAGAATAACAAAGTTGTAGAACTAAGCGCTTTCACCCTCACGTCCTAGGGCATCATCAGAGTACAAATTAACTGGAGAACACATCGTCCCTTAAATACAAATACTGCTTGATTGATTAAGTGATAATAACATAATCTGCCAATCAAACAATAATCCAATTTGTATAATAAAACCTATGTTATTTAAAATAACAAGTCCATTAAAATTTGGTTTAAAAATACAATGTCTAACGTAAAATGCATTTTAACATACACCAAAATTTGAATATATATAACTGAGTGTCCATAGACAGTATAAATAGAGAATAAACATCTTATATGTATATAATGTCAGAAAAATAGTACAAAGTAAACTAGATGAAACAGCGAATATGAATACAACATAACATTTCCGTGTTAGTTGATAAACTGTGTTACAATTATTACAATAGTGTATAATCAAGTACTGGATTGTGTATATGTACCAAAAAGGTTGTTGTGATAATTTGTTGGGTATAAATAAATAAATATTTATAATAAAAATCTAAAACTTTTTTAAAAGTGTATAAAGTTTAAAAATATACAACAGTAGATATGACAAAATCACGTATTTAATTGTGTCAACACAATCACTATAACCATAACTTAATGAAAATGAAATGCAGATGTAGTGAAATATTGTGATGTGTGAAATTGATTAACAATGTTATGTATATGTTTATGTAAGTGGTAGTTGGATTATTTTTATTATTATTATTATTAAAAAACTTTCCCTAAAAACTTATTGTTGACAAGAATTGAGGAGTAACGTGTGAAATCATAATAATAATTTCAAAATTCCAAGTTTCCAAAATAACGGTAGTTGAACAATTGTATTGAATAATAATGAAAAATGATAAATATGTTGAGTAATAACAATTTTAGTAGTTAGGAATGAGTGGCTATGATGTTCATTAGATGAACTGAGATTTTAACTTTAAAATACTAGCTATAGATATTTGATCGTTAATTCCTGGATCCTTACTTGCGTTCAATCTAAGTTGCCAAAGACATTCTTTGGCCTCTAATGAACTCTTAATATCACCTCCTTGTTGTACATTAGTGTATGCAATTCTTTCAATAACAAAAAACAAGAATTTTTTGAAATTAGGGCAACCAGTGCTGTGAATGTATAATGCGCTAGTCTGCTTACGATTTCTAATATCACTAACATGCTCTATGATTCTTGTTTTCAACTTTCTGTTAGTTTTCCCTACATAGAAAGCTGAGCATGCTGTGCAAGTAGCAACATATACCACCATGACTGTGTTGCAGTCACACGTTCCTGGACATCTAATAGTCCTTTCATAGTTAATGATTGAGAGGTAAGGTCCATTGTTAATGAACCTGCATATTCGACATGCACCACATTTGCTCATCATAGATTTCGTAAATAAGTCACATTTCACACTATTTTCAAAAATACTTTTAAGACTTTGTCCTTTACTGAAGGTAACTTTTGGTTTGTTACCTAAAACGTTAACCAATTCTTTGTTAGATTCTATAACAATATTCCAACAATCATAGACTGTTTTGACAATTTGGTCAGATTTTTCATTGAATGGGATGACTAACGTGTCATGTCCTATTCCTTTAGGTTTAGAAACATCTTTTGAGTTTAATCCTATCAGTTCGCCATCCATTTCCTCTTGCAATATTACTAGCTTATCCTTTTTTAATGTAATATAGGCAATTTATTCTTCAGGGGCAACAGACACTTTATTTTTTGATGAAACCATGAAATATAAAGGTGTTTGCTAGCAGCAACCTCTTCATTAGTTACAGATTTCTTTAATGTGGAATTATTTAGATGACTTTTACTACTTCAGAGATTGTGCATATTTACTGATAATGGTGGACTGTAGAATTGTGCATATTTACTGATAATGGTGGAAGATCCGTGGTGATGGTGCTGCGGTAGTGTTGTCGCCTGTCAGTAAGACGCGGTCCGGTTCGATTCTCAGTTAAAGTGTCTTCTGCGTGGAGACATGTGTGAATGGGCATACCTTCGTTGAAGGTTGTGAGTCAGGGCTGGCAAATCGGCACATAAAAATCAACTGCCAATTTTTAATTAGCGGACCAGAGTTCCGCTGTGGTGACCCCTAACTGGGAAAAGCCGAAAGACACAACAACTACTGATAATGGTGGACTGTAGAAGTTTGAGTAGACTTTTATGATGGAAATGTTCCCAACTGGGCAGTTTTGTCATTATGGGTGCATGCATTTTGTTTCACTGTTTACTGGAAAAATGTTCTGAATTGGGCAGTTTTGTCATTATTGGTGCATGCATTTTGTTTTATTGTTTAATAAATTTAAAACGTCCTCTAAAAACTGTACTGTATTGTACAAGGAATATAATTTAGTACAATCATAAAGGTGTATCAAAGAGCACATGTATGTTTCATATGCAAGGGGCCTATGATTTGAAAACAGCCCAGAATTAATCTTTATCTGCCACTGGCAAAATGTATTTTCTTTGAATGTGGGTTTCAATGAATGTGAGTTTCAAGGGGAGGGAAGTTTTAATGCTGTCTGTTTTCATTGTGAGAATGCATTGCTTTGTTTAGCATATGTCTTAGTGTTTGTGCTGTAAAATGCAAAATAAAACCTTCAAATGAAGTCCAAATCATCATAGAAGTAAAGCAGTATGCACATTAGTGTTTATGGTAAATGGAGAGAAATAGCAAAGTAATGGATCATTGGAATGGCTGCAGGGGGGAGGTTCCATTCGACCATGATTTTGTGAGGGGGAAGGGCGGCAAACTCAGACAGCCCCAGCTGAACTATACCTCCCAACAGTCCAGATTTTCAAAGAATGAATAGATTTTTGCTTTTTATTTTTGGTTTGTTCCTCATAAAATTTGTGGTTTTCTGGCAAATCATTTAGGAATTGTCACGAAATAATGACACACTGAGTTTCAGACTTCACAACCTTCAGAAAAATGTATGCTAAAGTAAGACCTGTTATTCTATCAACTGTCTCAGTTTATACAAGAGCAATTTTTGGTACTGTTTATATGTTCCCCCAATATATTTGGCCTTGTCCAGATTTATTGCATTAACAGGTTGAGAGGTACATGCAAATAGGAATTAAGTCACTAAATAATGACACACTGAGTTTCAGACTTCATAACCTTCAGAAAAATGCATGCTAAAGTAAGACCTGCTATTCTATCAACTGTCTCAGTTTATACAAGAGCAATTTTTAGTACTGTTTATATGTCCCCCAATATATTTGGCCTTGACCAGATTTATTGCATTAACAGGTAGAGAGGTACATGCAAATAAATTGCTTTATAGAATTAGGCATAGCCAAACCTCTCAAATGTCCCTGATTTCGACTCAAAATGTTGCTCTTCCCCCTAATAATCCCTCCGCAAAATAGCAATTTTGAAAGAAAACAAGGAGGGTTTACAATTAAGAAATAACTGTAATAATCAGAGTTATAGATTACTTTTATTTCAGAAATGCATGTAGATTCTTTTATTTTGTCAGCTGCTCAAGTTAGCAGTATTAATATTAAAGTGTCCCTTCTTTGACAGGTTCCTAGCTGTATTGTGTGGCTATTTTATATTTTTGCATCACATTTTTGGTCCATTTTTCATAAAATTGTGTTTTTTTTGGCAAATTAGTGACAAATCATTAAAGGGGCGGCCACGGTGGTGCAGTGGTTAGCATTGCCGCCTCACAGCAAGAGGTTCTCCGGTTCGATCCTCGGCTGGGGTGCCTTCTGTGCGGAGTCTGCATGTCCTCCCTGTGGTCGCGTGGGTTTCCTCCGGGTGCTCCGGTTTCCTCCCACATCCCAAAGATATGCTGCAGGTGGATTGGACACTCTAAATTGGCCCTAGGTGTGCGTGTGAGTGTGCCTTCTGTGGAAGGTTGGGCGCCGGGCTGGCAACTCGACACCGTAAAACTCCACTGCCATTCAATGTGCGGACGAGGTGATCCGCTGTGGCGACCCCTAACCGGGAAAAGCCGAAAGAAGAAGAAGAAGTGACAAATCATTAAAGACTGAAGTTACAAAATAATGACAGACATTTGAGTTTCAGATTTCATACCCTTCAGAAAATTCATACTGATGCAAGACCTATTCTATTATCTTTCTAAGTTTATAAGAGCAATATTTAAAAATTGTCCTTAATTTTTGGCCTTTGTCCCACTTCTATGTATGGCTTTGTCCAGATTTCTTGCTCTGAGGTTGAGAGGTATGACAAATGTGTCAGGGCCATCACAGTCAGCCAGAGACATTTCAAATTTTGACATACTTGTTGCACCCCACTCTCCCATGTAGTGACTCTGGATGTGTCCAAACAAGGCAAGGAGTAGTGCAGAGTATCCCCCCATCCAAGGCAGACGCAAGTACTACAGTGGCTTTTCATCTGTCCTTGATTTTGCAGAATGGTCTGGTTTGTCATATTTTTGTACTGTTGATTTATGCTTATTACTCAAAGTGCCTGTTGCTCTGTGTTTAAGTAGCAATGCTTTAATAACCGTCAGGTAAGCTTGTCTGAGATCGTAAGATGCAAGTAAGCTTTAATAAGTATACTGTTAAAAATTGCCAACATTGAAAGCCTTTCTGTTGTTGCCATGCAGAGAATACTTAACTAGATAATGTATAAGCCTTGGGTATTGAAATGCATATGACAGTATTTGTAATAAAAGACAGGATTACATTATTTTAAGAAGCTCATTACACTTCTTGGAGACTTCCAGCCATCTCTGCAGGCTTTACCTGCAAACTAAACAGAATGCCAATCGTGTGGTCCATAACCTGTCAGTAATCCTTTAAGCAATGCATCTTGAGCTTGTTTCTTGCTTGCTTTTCATTTTTTACTTTGATAATGGTTTCCCCATGAAACAAGTAGATAGCTGTCAAGCAGCAGGTCTTTTTTGGATAAGAAACATTTTTACAAGTGGAGGCATCACAGAGATTTCTACTTTCAGTGTGTTACTTGGTACTTTAATAAAACTGAATATAAATTATAATTAGAACTGCAGTGTAAGGAGAAGTGGTTTGAGTTGAGTGCTGCTTGTTTTTCTTATACTTGATTTTGACTGGCATTCCAGTAATGTATTTAAAAAGTAATTTATTTTTTCATGCCTCACAACCTTTTTGTTTCCATCTAGATATTAAGTAAACTGTCATGCAGCCAATGCATTGAAATATTTTTATTCTTCTACACTTCATTTTGTCTTGATTGGACTCTCATAATGACGGTTTGGCACCCAGGACAGCGTATTTAATTAAAGTTAGTTTTTTGTGGTTTTGAGCATAGCTCCTCCCCTTTCTAGTTGGCCGCACCCCTTCCCATTGACCCCAACCATTCAGCTGTCTCCTGCAGCCCCCCTTTGATTTGAAGTCACCGGCCACCTGACATAGGAGGGGAAGAAGAGAGATAAGAGAGACTAGGATTTTGGATGAAAGTCCTCAAGTAGAATAACAAAAAATATGAGGACTAGTACATTCATAAAGTAGCACAAAATATTCTAAAACTAATCAATTGCAGGAAGGGAGAAAGGAAATGTTGCCAACAGGGATGACTGCAAGTAGAGTTATAGAAAATAAGCAAGAGAGGTTGGAATTTACAGTAAGAAATTATCAAAGGAACCACAGTATTGGGAGCAAAGAGCTTGAAAGGGAAGGACAGTCTAGATGAATGTGGCTAACCAAAAGTTTGGACTAAAAGTTAGAGACTACCTTCCATGTTTCAGATTGATAAAAGAGTACAGGCAAACAAAAAGGTAAGGTAGAGTGTTAAGTGAAAGACCAACTCTGGTAGAGTTTCTAGATTGGAAGCTGCTGTTAAAAATGGATTAGTAGTGTTCATAAAATACTGCATGATAAATGGAAGAATCGGAGGAAGTTAAAAAAGTATGGAAAAGAAAATGGAAATGCTGCTTATAAAAAGAACAATGGGAAGAAATCCAAAGATTTAGGATTTTGCAAAGAAGTGTTTGCATAGATATTTTAAAATTCCAAGCACAGTTCAGAGGAGTTTTCCTCAGGTAGACAGTAAATTCTACAGGTGTGATGAAGAATAAAGAGGTAATTAGAAACATGTACTTTGGGCATGTAACACACTGACAGGTTTTATAAATGCCTACAGAGTACTATGATGGAAATGTTGAGTCAAATGGTTTAAGGAAATGATTCTTTTGAGTTTGAATATAGGTTCTGAATTACCTAGATATCATAATGCCTTATTAAGTTTAATGTTACTACCTGGCAAAAAAAGCAATTCCAAAAACATGCAACTCAAAATCTAAACCTGCTGTAATTCCACTACTGCATATTGCATATATGGGTCTAATGAATGATGAGTAGAGGGGAACAATGACCTCTTTTTCTGGATGAGAAACCTTTTGTGATGAGTTGAGCCATGTAGAAGGATTTCCTGACCACTGTGGCGATGTGATCAAAGGAGAGACTACTGTCCACCTGTGTCCCAAGGTCTCATCACATTTTTGGCGTTAAGTAGACTACCAGCTATGTGGTAGTTCATGAATACAGAATTTTTACCAGAGTTATATTTGATTACATATTTGATTACAATTGCTGGCTATGCTACATACCTACAGTTCCATATACTAACTATGTTATTGCAAGTTTTAAATAAAATAACTGAAAGACTCTTTCCAATTTGTGCAGTTAATAAGCTTGAGAATAGTGAATTTTAGAAACTATTAACTAGGAGTCAAGTCAGAAATGTTTGATCTTGAAAGCTAAGGAGTTAATATTCACAGACTGAATTAAACATTTGGAAGGTACAAGACAGTGTATTATCAACTTATACTAGGTATTTATGACACTTCCTGATGCTTTTTTTATCTTGATTTCTATCTGTAAGAATTTTTTGCATGTATAGTTGGAGTTCTTGCTACAAAAATATTCACATCACTCTTGCACTACATGGCAAGATGACCTAATCAGACCACATGATGTAAAAACATACGGATTAGCACTGTAGACGTGCAAAAAAAAAAAAGTCTTAACAATACAACTACTTTCTTTCCATAAAATGGAGGTAATGATCTCACTACAAGCTATCCTTTGTAACCTGTGACAACGGGTACATTTTTTGTGGAATTTATATATGACTTTTAAAAGTGGCAGTGACAGAAGGCAAGTGACCTTTCAGCTGATTATGATTTAAAATAGTTGATTTTACAGTATGGGGAGTTCTGTTTTCTACTGCCTTATTAATAACAACATATTTTTTTTCCTTTTGACATACTTATTGTTTTCTCCCCCAACTCTGTTATTCAGTGAAGAACTTAGGATATCATAATGTACTTTGAGAATGCAGTCTACTGGCAAACCCAGGGACTTGATGAAAATGTTTAAATACTAAAAAGGAATCTGAGGAGAGAGCTAGTATATCTAGATGGCAAGATAGGGTTCTCTCCTCTATAAAGGCAGACACACTTTCCTGTTTCCCCATGCAATTCATTTCATCAGTATTCAAGAGCCAAGGATCATTAATTCAACACATAATAAAGTATCCACAATGCCCACCTTTACAGGACAGTGCAGTTCATCAGCATACACAGATGAGAGAATACCTCGTACCAATATCCATAGAGAGGTATACTCATTTATTTTTCCACAAATCACAACTTGAAAAGTACAACATTTCAACATGCAAAGAAGCCTTACTTGGTAATCAAGTGTAAATTTCACGTCCTTGTCCACTTCTTCAAAGAAGCACTCTCTTGCATTGTCTGGCAACTCAAATGTCAGCTCAGTGGCTCCAACAAATACAAAGGGCAACGCGATCATATAGAAGAATACTGTAACTCCTCTCATCGTTAACATTACCAGCAAAACACTTTCAAAAGCAACTAGCAAAAGATAGATACAAATAGAACCAACAACAACCTACAGCTGCTAGCTCAACCTCGGTAATGATGAGCGGCACTAAACTAATGTAACAGAACACTTAGTAAGCTTTCTGCGGCTCTTAAACCTGACGTGGCAGCGCAGCACAGCATTTCCGGACACTGCGCGTGTTAGCTACAGAAGGCGGAGTCGTATTTCTTCATAGTTCTTTATTTAACAAGTACACAGAACCAGTTTAGCATTATTTTGTTAAAATTACAGAACCTGCTTTAATGGAATTCAAGCACAGATAATCTGAACAGTGCTTTCAGCATAAAAAAACAATGACATCATATTAACCTTCTCTGTTTACCTACCTGTTTTCTCAGGCGCTAGAGGTCCCAGTAGTATTTATAGACAAAGTGGTGGGTTGGGCAACCATACGTCAGTAATTTTCGTCATCGCAAGTCGAGTCTGTTAAGCATTGCTTGTGTGCTTTTGAGGTTTTTGTAGAAGTACTGTTGGTAGAGTAGTTGTGTAAGCTGGTGTCTTTCCTGTGGCTGTTATCGCAATACGTAAGTTCTTGCTTAGTTTATAAATAACGGTTGGCAGTTTAAAGTGAACAGTGTATCTCCTAATTGCATAAGTAGAGTATACGTATATAACCGCTTCCTAACTGCTTTGTCAAGGAAGTCCAGAATCATCGCTATTACTTAAAAAAAGCTGCTTTTGTTGAGCTACTGTACTTCAGTAATATTTGCCAAACGTACTGCTTGTTTTTTTTTTTGTTAAACACCGTTCATTAATATGTGACACGCCATTTATTACTTTTTAAAAGTCAGCATGAGAGAGAAACGGCTCCTCAAGGTGAAGGGTAACAAGTATACATGTTTTTGAGGGCAGATGAGGACAGTTTGCTTGAACACTGATGGTTGTTTACGAGAGTACAGTTTAGGTGGGTATATATGTGCTTCTCGTATAGCAGTTCTGTTCTATCCCCGTGGAACCTCGCTCCAACCACTTTCGCAACACACCTTGCTTGCGATCAAAGGTTCTTATATCTGTAAATAGTGGAGCTTCTGAGCTGCTGCCCGTAAATTTTGTTATAGAGAGAGAGAGAGAAGGAAACAACTGCTATCCATTGGTTAAGAATTACCAGGCCAGTTATGTGATGGGCTTACAGTTTCCCAGACTAATAAATAAAAATATAAAAAAATTTTTTTAAATAATTTTTATTCAGTCGCTTTGAAAAGTAAAAGAAGAAAATAAGGAAGAGGATAAAAACTCTGCAAAAGAAACAGACAAGCTGCTACTTCTTGTTAGGGTTACCACCCGCCCGATCCTGTTTGGGCAGTTGTGTCCTGCAAAAAAAAAAAAAAAAAAACTTAAACATCGCAAAATGTCCTGAGATTTTAGGGCAAAAAAAATATTTCCAAAGCTTTCTTTACATAAAACGGTTATTTTATATCCGAAACACCTAAATGTTATATGAAATGGCATAAACAACTCAAATACTTCAAGAATAAGGTTTTAGTTGGTCAAAAAATGAATTTCTGCCCTTTGCACTGATGATGGGTACATATTACCCTACAAAATCTCACCTTTCTACAAAAAAGTCCCACTTTGGGCATTTGAAAAGGTGGCAACCCTAGTTCTTGAGAGTCCTCATTACCAAAATCAGCAAAACCAAACTTCAATCCTTTTCTAAAATCAGTTTGTCTTTGTTTCTTTTGCAGAATTTTCATTCCCTGGCTATTTCTTCCCACAGTATTTACTTCCCTGGACCCCTGTCTAGCAGGCGACTGACGTGATCACCAAGGTGAATTTCCTATCTCCCATCCAATCATCAAGGTTCCTTTTGAAGAGGGCCAAAGAGGCGCTCTTCTTGACATGTATGGGCAGTCTATTCCAGAGTCTGGGGAGTCTCTCGGTCAGGAACCTATCCCTCCAGCATATTTTATTCATTGTGATGACAAGGTTTAGATCTTTGGCGCGTATGTCTCTGAGGGATTGGGATTTCTTTAAGTGTAGCATGTCCGTTTGGCAGGGCCTTGTATGTTAAGCACAGATCGCCTCTGAGTACATGATATGCAACAGAGTATAGGTGGAGTTTTTTTTAGACAGTCAGCATGATGCTGATTAAATGGGCAGACTATAATCAGCACCAGTGGAGCCTTGTCAGGGTATACAACAGTTTTAACACAGCTGTGTGTCCTATTTGACTGTTCTGAATGAAAAGAAAGCTATTTTACTCCTTCTGTTATCATAGAGAAGCATTGCAAAAATTGCTGCAGTGGAAGCATCAGAGTTTATTTATTTATTTATTTATTCCTTTACCATTTTGTTGACATTTGTGGAGTCTTTTGTTGAATTAAAAGATGTGTTGGTAGTCCTAATGTGGTACTGCAAGCAGTACTTCATGTAATGCACAGGCATTTCCAACAAGTATGTCTATCCCTACAGCAACTTCCGATATTTCCACCTAGTTGATGTAGTTATTGCAAAAATCCAACTGGAAGGGTCCCATTCAAACATGTTAAATATTTATAGTAGTTACTGTTTGTAATTCAGAATCCTTTTATGCTTTTTCATTGCAGTTTAAATAAATTAACTTAATGTTTAAGCAGCATAGTAAATACTGATAGGTAGTGTTATATTCCATGTCATGAAGTGATGCATCATAACACTGAAACTGCTATGCAATCCACACAATACCATTGTTTGACATTAATTATCAAATTAACAAGAAGCTTTCTGTTTGTAAAATGAACACTACATTGCAGCAGTTTCTATTCTGCAGCTAGAAAAATAGCATTTGTTGCTCATTACCACATTACTATGCAGTACAAAGATGATATCATTATGTCATTAGCGAGAAAAAATGCCGAGTAAAGCTCAGTTTTTTCCACTGTCTCGCTAATGACAGAGGGGCATTATTTTAGTCTTAAGTCTGTAAATGATGTAGAGAGGTGTGTGTGTGTGTGTGTGTGTGTGTGTGTGTGTGTGTGTGTGTGTGTGTGTGTGTGTGTGTGTGTCTGTATGTATGTTCCCGCTGTCTCTTTGTGGTTCTGTCATGTCTTTGTGGGTCTGTCCCTCACTGAGAAACTCAGCGTTATTTCCTCTGTCTCTGTAGAGCGTGACAGAACCACAGAGGCGCAGAGCCACAAAGCCAATTTCAGTAAAAAAGCATTCTAATAATAATAAAATAATGTACTCTGTATAGTACAAAGAATATGCCTAGCTACACCCTTGAGCATTAGGATGTTCACTAACAATCACTCAACTCACATTATATTGACCATAACATGCCTGAAAATCCTACAGCCACACTGTTGCCATGTTTTTTATTTTCTCATATTTTCCCATCTGTGTCTGTCAGTGTACCCCTGTAGGTGTAGGCACCTCAAACCATTGGGCAAAGCGTATGAGTAAAGTGTGTATGAGTAAAGTAAATGCTGAGTCTATCGGAAATATTTAAAAAGAGTCTTTGTGTCAAGTATCTTGGTTCTCTGGATCAAAATGAAAGATAAGTATGGTAACACTCAAGTATCAAGACGTATGTGGGGAGATCAGACATTACAAGTGAACACTGATGTGTTACCATGACAGCACATTTTTGAGAAGGGTACCCTTGTGTAAATTCAGTCAATTCATGTGGTTGCGGCATCATTTCTCTCTCTCTCTGTTTTATATACACAGACACACACACACACACACACACACTTACAGACTATACAGAGGTTATAGATGATACAAGGGAGATGAAGGAAACTGAAATATGCAGGAGTGTACCAGGAGCTAAAGTATATATTTATTTAGTGTTTATGTTAGTTGTCCTGTACAGATGACATTTTAGAACATGTTAGTACCTCCTAAACAAGATTGGAGCTACACAGGGAAATACTCGCTTTTGTCTAATATGCTGTATTGTCAGACAGTAAAAGGATTTATGATACCATTATATCATTACAAAGATGGCAGGGACTACATGCAGATGGCAGATATTAAAAAAACTTTCAGTATAATTAATTATACACAAATGAAGAAGGCATATGTTAAAACCTGTTAACAATGAAACAATCAAGAATTACTTGTGAGAACTTAAAATGCAATTTAATGGACTGGTGTTTTGTATAGGAGAAGTTATGGAGAATTCTTTTTAAGACAGGTTAACAGCTAAAGAGTTTTAATGTTTGCCTTAACTTTTGCCAAAATATTTTACATTTCAAACGTTCTGCTTTCTTTTGGTAAAACACACACACACACACACACACTAGCACATGCAATGCTATATAAAACAATGGGACTGAAAATTAAGATACATGAGTTATAACAAGTACAGAGTTTGCACTGTGTTCTAACTTTGTTATACTTTGCATCATATGATACAAACATACTGGTGCTGAATGCCATTATTAGGCAAGATAGCACATCTACGAACATGGAGCAGGCAGGGAAATGAATGCAGGTTTATGCAAAATTTGAAAAACAATCCCATTCAGGTTGCTTTTGTAATTATACTGTTCCCATATCTGGGTGAAATTACAAAAGAACTTCACAAGTGCATTGTCAGCCTCATCGAGAAGGCAGCAGTCAGTAAAGTACTCCGTAATGAAGGAGTAATTAAATCCTCATCATTTGCTCATTGAATGCTCCACAAAGGCTCCTGCTTTACAATTAAAAGTGAAGTAATACAATTGTTTTCTTCCACCAGTATATTTGAGAGTACCTTAAGGGCAATGAAATTAAAATATAAGTGCTGTTGCTATATACACAGTGTGAAATGTCAGGGATTACAGGCATGTTGAGGAACTCGCATGATTTAGTTCATTCTCAGATAGCTGGAATGAAGACTGAGCTGTTTTTTGCTTTTAAGTGATTCTTTGCAAAATCTTTACAGATAGCCTATTATATTTAAACATGAAACAGCCATACAGCCAGCACTGTTGAAAGCTATTACACTGGACTGTATCAGGGGGAATGAGTCTTCGTATTTCAAAGCTATGTTAGTTTCAGGTTTTTATATATTATCTTTTTTAGTGAGTGTCTCGCTAATGATAGAGGGACAATTTTTTAGTCTGTGTGTAAATGATGTAGAGAGATGTGTGAGAGAGTCTGTGTGTGTTCCCACGCTGTCCATCTGTGGCTCTGTTTCGTCTTAGCGAGTCTGTCTTTTGCCGATGAGAAGCTCTGTGTTTTTTTCCCCTGTCTCATGAGAACGTGACAGAACCACAGAGGGACAGGGCCACATCCATTTTCAATAAAAAGCATAATAATAATAATGATAATAACATGTTCACTAGGTATCATACTTCTCAACTGTACAGATTTTCACAGAATATACAAAATTTTGCCTCATATTTTTTGGGCAGTTTTTCACAAAAGTGTGATTTTTCTAGCAAATCAATGAATACTGAAATCAGAAAATGATGGACATTTGAGTTTCAGACTTCATACCCTTCAGGAAATTAATGCTAATACAAAACCTGTTAGTCTGTCAACTTTTTAAGTTTGTAATAGCAATATTTAAAAATTGTCCCTATTTTGGGGGCTTTGTCTCCCCATTATTTATGGATTTGTCCAGATTTCTCACTCTGAGAGGATAAGAGGTATGTTGAATATATTATTTACTAAATCAGTAAATGTATTTGATTTTATAGTTGATGAAAGAGTACATGAAAGTAGGGTACACAAGAGGTAAGCAACGGATGTTCTGTTTTGCTACAGATATCTTCATGACATCAACATCTGACATGCAGGAGTACCTGCAGAAACATGCTTCGGAAATAGCTGCTCTTTCAGTAGCAGGTAATGTGATTTACTGTAATGTTGCCATTGTTAAATGATGTTTCGGCTGGTGTGTTTGTTTTGCATCTATACATTTCAAATGTTGTTGTTATTCACTGAGTAAATTATCCATTTCACTTCCCTGTTGCATTTCCTTTGTGTTATTTCCCCTCTTCACCACTGTACTTCTCAGCTGTACCTGTCCCTGCTTTTGCCCTGTCTTTCTTTACAGTTTTTGAATTTCTAGTAAGTCAGTGAGGATTACAGTCATCAGTAATGTCAGACATTAGACTTTTGTACTACTTACTGTTTGGAAAAATGCATGTTGACACAAAAACAATACAAAAAGAATTTGCTCACAAAAAA
Source organism: Protopterus annectens (assembly GCF_019279795.1). NCBI lineage: Eukaryota > Metazoa > Chordata > Ceratodontiformes > Protopteridae > Protopterus > Protopterus annectens. The sequence goes on from NC_056739.1 coordinate 1,301,634,938, forward strand.
AAATCTTCTTTTAACTTTGTGTGTGTGTGAATTAGAATAATCTCTAAAAAATTGTCCCGTTGCCTCACAGTAAGACGCTGTCCGGTTCAACTCACAGCTAGAGAGTCTTCTGCGTGGAGACATGCGTGAATGGGCGTACCTTCGTTGAAGGTTGTGCGTCAGGGCTGGCAACTCGGCACGTAAAAATCAACTGCCAATCATTAGCGGACCGGAGTTCCGCTGTGGCGACCCCGAAAAGCCGAAAGACACTACAACTTTGTCTCCCATCAGAGTCATCTTTAGCGGTTATGGAGATAAAATGGGACTGTTTAGGTGCCCTCAGATAATCCCCATCAGCTGGCCTTCTGGATGTACAATTGTTTCCAGTTCAGTATTGGAAACACGTTATTACTGTGTATTAAATCAAAATTATTTGTCAAGTTTAGTAGTTTAATGTAGAAGTAGACTACTGAACTCTTGGATTGCCCCAGATTGAGCATTTCCACTGAGTGTATAACTGTGCTAGAATAAAGGAATGAGCAGACAGTTTCTGCATTCATCAATTACATACACTTTGACCTGTGTACATGAACCTCGGATGTCTGATTATGGTTTAAAAATAATTGCTAGAGCAAATCCAACTTGCTTCTCACAAACTTGTCTTGCAAAGACACGTTTGCCTGTTTAACAACAACAGGATTAGAAGTTTTCATTCATAGATGGCCCCCATATCCAGCAATTTATAGTCATTTTCCTGACTGTATAAACCTCAAAATATCTGATTGTATAGTAATTTATTTAATCTCTGTTTCATACAAGTACAATGTAGCCAACCACAATAAAGTACTCCAGTGTGCTTCATACAAAAAAGTACTCTTGTCTGCTTCATACAAAAAAAAAAACACACACACACACACACACACACATTAGTCCTACAAAACTCAAATAATGACTACCCAAAACTGGCAGGCAACATCCTAGGGTCCGTCACTTTCACCCACACAGCCCATGCACCCAGAAAATGCAGCGATTCTGTATACATCTGTGATGCCGCATTGTAATGCAAAAATTAAAAATGGCCACAATAGTCTTACTCTGGCTTTGTAAATGTGCAGTAGCTAGTCACATCAGATTGGTTCACAGAAATCAGACTAGTCATGTTACATCCTCTGCCCATAATGGCATAGCTCCCAACTTCCCATCTGCAAAATGTGGAACGCTACCGTCTTATAATGTGGAACAAATAGGAAAATGTTGGAATACAAGCAACTTCAACTAGGAAGCTCACAGAATGTTTAAAACATTACTTAAAATGTTTTGAAGAATTAAGATGATTTAGTATTTAGCAATGTGTATCCATTATAAAACAAAGCAAAATCCGAATGCTAAATGTGTGACGGCCCTTTTCATTCCTTGTGGAACTGTAAATGAACGTGGACTTTGACTCAAAATGGGGGATATTTTTTATGATCCTGTGCAACTGAGTTATTCATAGCTGGTTGCCAGTCAGGTTCTTAAAAAAAAAAAAAAAAAAAATGCCTACAATGCTGATATGAATACGGACTGCACCATTCTGTTACACCATTTTCAAGTCCTAAGAGTGCCACTGCCTGCAACTGCTGATGCTCTTCTGACCATTGCTTTGCATTGTTCAGAGGTTCTGGGTTTTCTTCTCAGTTTCACCTACTTCAAACCAGAATCACTATGATTCATTGTGTAGTTTGTAGGTGAACTGAGCAGAAATTAAGTGTGCATCACTTTCTTTACCCAGAGCTGCAGTGGATTAAGAGTACCCTGTGCAGGTTTCAAATCATGGGTCCCCCACACACTTTTATTTATTAGGACCACACACAAATGCACATGTTTTGTACTCTCATTCCCAATTGCTTTAAATGCATACTTAACATACGCAATTGTTTTAAGTGACACTTCTGAGTAGGCTTGAACACTTTCTGGCAAGAAGTAAAACGATTTGCGCTAAGAATACCCATGTCAGAACATTTCAAGCATAAAGACCATTTAGATTGATATCATTATAATACACGACTGTCTAAACCCAGTTACGGCCATTCAACTATGTATACCTTAAATTTCAGATTGTGATAAAAATAGCCCCACTAAAGTATAGAAACTTGCTTTTTCAGAAATACCTATCAGTCCTGCAAAGCCAGATTAATGATTTTTAACTTGATCAAAACAGCAGGGTTTGTCATCTCATCAGACAGCCCCAGTAATCAACAATTATAACTCCTTGTTGGTTGTACACATCTCAGATGCCTGTTTGGCAAAATAATAATAAAACAAATAATTAAAGCTTGCCTCAGGTAAAAAGTAGTCAAAGATTAAAATATTTCCACTTATTTCAAACAAACGCACACTCCTGAAATGCCGGACTGTTAAAACTGAGTGATTATTAAGTGCTTCTGCAGACCCACGCACTGCTGCAGGTGTGCGTCTGTTCACACACATGCACGTATACTGCTGCAGGTGTGCTTCTACCCCCCCCCACACACACACATGCCCGTATACTGCTGCAGGAGTGCTTTCTACCTTCACACATACACATGCACGTATACTGATGCAGGTGCGCTTCTGCACACACTTGCTCGCTCTCTCTCTCTCTCTCTCTCTCTCCCTCCCCCTCTCTCACCCACACACACACACACACACACACACTTGTATTGCTGCAGGTGTGCTTCTACACATACAGACACAGGTATATTGCTGCAGGCGTGCTTCTACACACGCGTGCACACACAAACATACACACGTATATTGCTGCAGGTGTGCTTATACACACACACATACACGCACACGTATATTGCTGCAGGTGTGCTTCCACACACGTATATTGCTGCAGCTGTACTTCCACACACATGCACATATACTGCTGCAGCTGTGCTTCTACACACACACACACACACACATGCACATATACTGCTGCAGCTGTGCTTCTACACACACACACACGCATGCACATATACTGCTGCAGCTGTGCTTCTACACACATGCACGCACATGCACATATACTGCTGCAGCTGTGCTTCTACACATACAGACACACACATACACAGCTACAGCTGTGCTTCTACACACATTCGCACATGCACATCTACTGCAGCTGTGCTTCGCACATGCACATATACTGCAGCTGTGCTTCTACACACACATGCACATATACTGCTGCAGCTGTGCTTCTACACACACACATGCACATATACTGCTGCAGCTGTGCTTCTACACACACACATGCACATATACTGCTGCAGCTGTGCTTCTACACACACACATGTATTGCTGCAGGCGTGCTTCTGCACACACACGTATATTGGTGCAGGTGTGCTTCTACACACACACACACACACACACACACACACTGCTGCAGCTGTGCTTCTATACACACACACACACACACACACACACACACACACACACATGCACATATACTGCTGCAGCTGTGCTTCTACACACACACATGCACATACTGCTACAACTATGCTTCTACACATATTCGCACATGCACATCTACTGCAGCTGTGCTTCTACACATATACACGCACATATACTGCTG